>NW_028225898.1:0-121650 GCF_052327205.1 Somniosus microcephalus
ATTAAATCAATGTATCTGAAAAACAAATGCGGGGTCAAAATTGGAGACAAACGCACCGATTTCTTCACCCAGAGAAGAGGCGTCCGGCAGGGCTGCAATTTGAGCCCAACCCTGTTCAACATATACATAAATGAATTAGCAGACATGCTGGAGCAAAGCGAGTCACCAGGTCTCCGTCTCCTGGATGGAGAAGTGAAATCCCTGTTCTATGCGGACGACCTGGTTCTGCTGTCTCCCACAGAACAGGGATTACAGCAACAACTAGAACTACTCGATAAATACTGCCAAAATTGGGCTCTAACAGTAAATCTAAAGAAAACCAACATCATTATTTTTCAAAAAAGGCCCAGATGTCAGGAAAACAAATACCAGTTTACCCTCAGTGATACCACTATAGGACACACTATGAGCTACACCTACCTTGGTCTAACTATTACAGCATCAGGGAGCTTCAGCATAGCAGTGAATGCACTAAAAGAAAAAGCACGAAGAGCCCTATATGCAATAAAAAGAAAATTCTACAACATCCAAATCCCAATCAAAATCTGGCTCAAAATATTTGACAGCATAATCCTGCCCATTGCACTGTACGGTAGTGAAGTATGGGGCCCGCTAAATCACCAAAGCTACACTAAATGGGAAAAACACACAATAGAAGCCCTACATGCAGAATTCTGCCGAAGCATCCTTCACACCCAAAGAAAAACGCCAACAAATGCATGCAGAGCCGAACTAGGCAGATACCCACTGATAATAAACATCCAAAAACGAGCACTAAACTTCCTAAATCACCTCAAATCTAGCTCCCCAGACACCCTTCATTTCAAAGCCTTTCAGACCCAAGAGCTAAACCCAGAAAAGAGTCCCCTGAGTCAGCTGCTACTGAAACTAAGTACTCAGCCGGACCCTGACCAGCCCCAGACCAACACAGTCGTCCAAACACCAATCCGAGTGAACCAAATCATTAAACAATTCAAAGAAACCTACCTGGAACATTGGAACAAAATAACCGAAAGCCAAAGCAGATTAGAATGTTACCGGGCCCTAAAAAGAGAATATAAACTGGCAGACTACCTCACGACCATCAGAGACACAAAACAGAGACAGACCCTCACCAGGTACAGACTAAGCGACCACCAACTGGAAATTGAAAAAGGCAGATACAAGAAATCCTGGCAGCCTAGAGAGAGTAGAATATGCGATCAATGTCTGGCCGGCGAGGTTGAAACAGAAATGCATTTCCTCCTAAAATGCGAAAAATTCAACACATCAAGAAACATATTATTCAACAAGCTAAGCCAAACAACCCCAGATTTCAAGGAATTGGATGACCTGTCAAAATTGAGATTAGTCCTAGGAAAAGGAGACAGACCATACCTTGGGGCCAAATATGTAACAACATGTCACAACCTGAGGACTTAAGACTGTTTAAAATTAATATTGAACGTACCAAATGAAGTACAAAGACTGTTTAAAATTAATATTGTTTAAAAGTAATATTGTATGTACCCAACAAATGTCAAATCGATTGACACCTACAGAATGTTGGAAAACTGTACCTTTTTGCTATGTAAGCTTTGGCAATATGGTTCTCTGTAAACTTTCATGCCAATAAAGCATTTGAATTGAATTGAATTGAATTGAGTGAGAGAGAGAGTGGGAGTGTGAGAGAGAGAGTGGGAGTGTGAGAGAGAGAGAGAGAGAGAGAGAGAGTGTGAGAGAGAGAGATAGAGAGAGATTGGGAGTGTGAGAGTGAGAGAGAGAGAGGGGGACAGAGAGTGTGTGAGAGAGAGAGCGAGACTGGGAGTGTGTGAGAGAGAGAGGGACTGGGAGTGTGAGAGACAGAGAGAGACTAGGAGTTTGAGAGAGAGAGATAGTGGGAGTTTGTGAGCGAGAGAGAGTGGGAGTTGGTGTGAGAGAGAGAGAGAGAGAGAGTGGGAGTGTGTGTGTGTGAGAGAGAGAGAGATATGCTTGGAGTGTGTGAGAGAGAGACTGGGAGTGTGAGAGAGAGAGAGGGACTGGGAGAGTGACAGAGAGAGACTGGGAGTGTGAGAGAGTGAGACCGTGAGTGAGAGAGAGAGAGAGAGAATGGGAGTGTGTGAGAGAGAGAGTGGGAGTATGAGAGAGAGAGAGGGAGACTGGGAGTGAGAGAGAGACTGGGAGTGAGAGAGAGACTGGGAATGAGAGAGAGAGTGTGGGAGAGAGAGAGAGAGACTGTGAGTGTGTGTGAGAGAGAGAGAGAGACTGGGAGTGTGAGAGAGTGAGAGAGAGAGACTGGGAGTGTGAGAGAGAGAGAGATTAGGAGTGTGAGAGAGAGAGAGATTGGGAGTGTGAGAGAGAGAGATTGGGAGTGTGTGAGAGAGAGAGATTGGGAGTGTGAGAGAGAGAGAGATTGGGAGTATGAGAGAGAGAGAGAGACTGGGAGTGTGAGAGAGAGAGATTGGGAGTGTGAGAGAGACTGGTTGGGAGTGTGTGAGAGAGAGAGATTGGGAGTGTGAGAGTGAGAGATTGGGAGTGTGAGAGAGAGAGATTGGGAGTGTCAGAGAGAGAGAGCTTGGGAGTGTGAGAGAGAGAGAGATTGGGAGTGTGAGAGTGAGAGATTGGGAGTGTGAGAGAGAGAGATTGGGAGTGTCAGAGAGAGAGAGCTTGGGAGTGTGAGAGAGAGAGAGATTGGGAGTGTGAGAGAGAGAGATTGGGAATGTGAGAGAGAGAGATTGGGAGTGTGTGAGAGAGAGAGATTGGGAGTGTGAGAGTGAGAGATTGGGAGTGTGAGAGAGAGAGATTGGGAGTGTCAGAGAGAGAGAGCTTGGGAGTGTGAGAGAGAGAGAGATTGGGAGTGTGAGAGAGAGAGAGATTGGGAGTGAGATAGAGGGAGAAAGAGAATGCGAGTGTGAGAGAGTGAGAGATTGGGAGTGTGAGAGAGAGAGAGAGACTGGGAGTGTGTGAGAGAGAGAGAGACTGGGAGTGTGTGAGAGAGAGACTGGGAGTGTGTGAGAGAGAGATTGGGAGTGTGAGAGAGAGAGTGATTGGGAGTGCGAGAGAGAGAGAGATTGGGAGTGTGTGAGAGAGAGAGATTGGGAGTGTGAGAGAGAGAGAGATTGGGAGTGTGAGAGAGAGAGAGATTGGGAGTGTGAGAGACAGAGATTGGGAGTGTGAGAGAGAGAGATTGGGAGTGTGAGAGAGAGGCGCTGGAATTGTGTGAGAGAGAGAGACTGGGAGTGTGAGAGAGAGAGACTGGGAGTGTGAGAGAGAGAGAGATTGGGAGTTTGAGAGAGAGCGAGATTGGGAGTGTGAGAGAGAGAGAGATTGGGAGTGAGAGAGAGAGATTGGGAGTGTGAGAGAGAGAGACTGGGAGTGTGAAAGAGAGAGATTGGGAGTGTGAGAGAGCGAGTTTGGGAGTGTGAGAGAGAGAGTTTGGGAGTGTGAGAGAGAGAGAGATTGGGAGTGTGAGAGATAGAGATCGGGAGTGTGAGAGGGAGTCTGGGAGTGAGAGAGACTGGGAGTTAGAGAGAGAGATTGGGAGCGTGTGATAGAGAGATTGGGAGTGAGAGAGAGGGAGATTGGAAATGTGAGAGAGAGAGAGATTGGGAGTGTGAGAGAGAGTTTTGGAGTGTGAGAGTGAGAGAGAGATTGGGAGTGTGAGAGAGAGAGATTGGGAGTGTGAGAGAGAGAGATACTGGGAGTGAGAGAGAGAGAGAGATTGGGAGTGTGAGAGAGAGAGATTGGGAGTGTGAGAGAGGGGTTGGCAGTGTGAGAAAGAGAGAGAGATTGGGAGTGTGAGAGAGAGACTGGGAGTGAGAGAGAGGGAGATTGGGAGTGTGAGAGAGAGATTGGGAGTGTGAGAGAGAGAGAGAGACTGGGAGATAGAGAGAGAGAGATTGGGAGTGTTTGAGAGAGAGAGAGTTTTGGAGTGTGAGAGAGAGAGAGATTGGGAGTGTGAGAGAGAGAGATTGCGAGTGTGAGAGAGAGAGAGACTGGGAGTTTGAGAGAGAGAGTGATTGGGAGTGTGAGAGAGAGAGAGATTGGGAATGTGAGAGAGAGATTGGGAGTGTGAGAGAGAGAGAGAGAGATTGGGAGTGTGAGAGAGAGAGAGAGAGATTGGGAGTGTGAGAGAGAGTGATTGGGAGTGTGAGAGAGAGAGAGAAACTGGAGAACACATTTTGAAAACCTCTACAAAGACATCCCAATAAACGAAACAAACCCAAGTCAACATCAGGTCACAGAAAAACTCCACACATTAGAAGCAACAATCAAAGACAACCAAAACCCTCTAGACTCCCCAATCACATGGAAAGAAATGGCCACAAAAACAAAATCTCTCCACCTAAAGAAAGCCTGTGGCCCAGACAACATAAAAATGAAATGCTCAAGTTCAGCAATATGGAGATGCAGGGTGCGGTACTCAAATTATTCAACATCATATTACGTTCAGGCTGTTTTCCCGATATCTGGTGCCAAGGACTAATCTCCCCCATATATAAAAGCGGAAACAAACCAGACCCAAATAACTACCGCGGCATCTGTGTCAACAGTTGTCTAGGGAAGTTATTCTGCAGTATTCTAAATAGTAGATTACTTGATTTTCTTAACAAACATAATATCCTCAGAAAAAACCAAATAGGCTTTCTTCCAAAACACCGCACCGCCGACCATATCTATACCCTTCACACCCTCATTGGAAAACATATACACCAAACAAAAAATGGGAAAATATTCGCCTGTTTCATCGACTTCAAGAAAGCCTTTGACTCTATATGGCACGAAGGGCTCTATTATAAACTTCTTCAATGTGGAATAGGGGGCAAAGTCTATGACCTTATTAAATCAATGTATCTGAAAAACAAATGCGGGGTCAAAATTGGAGTCAAACGCACCGATTTCTTCACCCAGAGAAGAGGCTTCCGGCAGGGCTGCAATTTGAGCCCGACCCTGTTCAACATATACATAAATGAATTAGCAGACATGCTGGAGCAAAGCGAGTCACCAGGTCTCCGTCTCCTGGATGGAGAAGTGAAATCCCTGTTCTATGCGGACGACCTGGTTCTGCTGTCTCCCACAGAACAGGGATTACAGCAACAACTAGACCTACTCGACAAATACTGCCAAAATTGGGCTCTAACAGTAAATCTAAAGAAAACCAACATCATGATTTTTCAAAAAAGGCCCAGATGTCAGGAAAACAAATACCAGTTTACCCTCAGTGATATCACTATAGGACACACTATGAGCTACACCTACCTTGGTCTAACTATTACAGCATCAGGGAGCTTCAGCATAGCAGTGAATGCACTAAAAGAAAAAGCCCGAAGAGCCCTATATGCAATAAAAAGAAAATTCTACAACATCCAAATCCCAATCAAAATCTGGCTCAAAATATTTGACAGCATAATCCTGCCCATTGCACTGTACGGTTGTGAAGTATGGGGCCCGCTAAATCACCAAAGCTACACTAAATGGGAAAAACATACAATAGAAGCCCTACATGCAGAATTCTGCCGAAGCATCCTTCGCACCCAAAGAAAAACGCCAACAAATGCATGCAGAGCCGAACTAGGCAGATACCCACTGATAATAAACATCCAAAAACGAGCACTAAACTTCCTAAATCACCTCAAATCTAGCTCCCCAGACACCCTTCATTTCAAAGCCTTTCAGACCCAAGAGCTAAACCCAGAAAAGAGTCCCCTGAGTCAGCTGCTACGGAAACTAAGTACTCAGCCGGACCCTGACCAGCCCCAGACCAACACAGCCGTCCAAACACCAATCCGAGTGAACCAAATCATTAAAAAATGCAAAGAAACCTACCTGGAACATTGGAACAAAATAACCGAAAGCCAAAGCAGATTAGAATGTTACCGGGCCCTAAAAAGAGAATATAAACTGGCAGACTACCTCACGACCATCAGAGACACAAAACAGAGACAGACCCTCACCAGGTACAGACTAAGCGACCACCAACTGGAAATTGAAAAAGGCAGATACAAGAAATCCTGGCAGCCTAGAGAGAATAGAATATGCGATCAATGTCTGGCTGGCGAGGTTGAAACAGAAATGCATTTCCTCCTAAAATGCGAAAAATTCAACACATCAAGAAACATATTATTCAACAAGCTAAGCCA
Organism: Somniosus microcephalus; assembly: GCF_052327205.1. NCBI lineage: Eukaryota > Metazoa > Chordata > Chondrichthyes > Squaliformes > Somniosidae > Somniosus > Somniosus microcephalus. Next base: position 6,120 of record NW_028225898.1, read on the forward strand.
AACAACCCCAGATTTCAAGGAATTGGATGATCTGTCAAAATTGAGATTAGTCCTAGGAGAAGGAGACAGACCATACCTTGGGGCCAAATATGTAACAACATGTCACAACCTGACGACTGTTTAAAATTAAGACTGTTTAAAATTAATATTGAACGTACCAAATGAAGTACAAAGACTGTTTAAAATTAATATTGTTTAAAAGTAATATTGTATGTACCCAACAAATGTCAAATCGATTGACACCTACAGAATGTTGGAAAACTGTACCTTTTTGCTATGTAAGCTTTGGCAATATGGTTCTCTGTAAACTTTCATGCCAATAAAGCATTTTAATTGGAATTGGAATTGGAGAAACACAGGCCAAGAACTGGACGGAGGAACTCAAACAGCTGAAAACGGAAAACGAGTCCACCATCCACAAGCTGAGAAAGACCGTAGAGGAACAAAGAAATAAGATCAAAGCACTCCATACCCAGCTGAACAAAACGATGGAGGCCGTAGAAAGGCTCAGCAGGCAACACAAACCTCTTAAGGTCCAAAAAACAACACACACAAGGACACAGAACCCGTCGGATGCCACCCCACACGAGGACACACCGAAAGCCACAAACCCCGCTCCTGCCACACAGCTTATCCCAGAAACCCAGCCAACAACCAGCCCTCAGTCGAGCCCTGCCCAGACTACCGCTACCCAGTCCTCACACACAGGGACACAGAACCTGTCAGATGCCCCCCCACACGAGGACACACCGAAAGCCTCAAACCCTGCTCCTGCCACACAACATATCCCAGAAACCCAGCCAACAACCAGCCATCAGTCGAGTCCTGCCCAGACTACTGCTACCCAGTCTGAAAAACCAGCCCCTCAGGCGGTCCTGCTGACCGACTCCAACGGAAAGTTTCTGGGCCCCCAGAGGCTGTTCCCAGGTCATCAAGTCCTGAAAAAATGGTGCAGCAACACAGACCATGCAATGAAGATCCTGAACAAAGAATCCCTTGGAAGCCTCAAATGGCTTGTGATCCACACAGGCACAAACGACCTACGCACCCTACAGGAAGGCACTGCTAGGGCGGTGAGCAGGTTGGCGGAAAAGGCCAGCAAGGAATTCCCCGAGGCGCGGATCGTGATCTCCACACTACTGCCCAGAAAGGACACCCCAGCCTATATAATCCACAACACCAACAGGGAGATCGACACGAGATGTTCTGTCTTCCCCAACGTCTACCTGGCCCATCATCCAAACATCAACACAAGGGACCTCTATGACGAAATACATCTACTCAAACAGCGGATGTGGGTCTTCGCAAGAAACCTCATAAACACTGCCAAAAGACGCAGCCCTCCCACCCCCTCTACCATTGGGAGCCGTAACCCAAACAGGACCACCAATGTCCCCCACCCCCCTATACAAAACCAACAACAGAACCGTGCTTTTATACCTGACCCAAGACCCCCCTCTAGACCACAGACTGTAGACCAAGAACTGAGAAAGATCATGACGATGATGAACAGCCTGATAGAAAGCCGGAGAGGAATGCACTAAATTATTAATATTGTTATTTATCATTATCATTATTGTTATCTTATCATTATTATTACTATTATTAGATAGCTATATGTGCATGCCTCATGAAATTTATACTAAATCATCATTTAGCATTATAGAAAATAGTGTTTCCACACTCATCCCACAAAATAAGTCCATTTTATTTCGTTTTTTTTTAACTATATAAATGCGTTCTTTCCACATAAGCTGCTGGAATATCCAGGGTCCCCGCTCCTCAACTTTTGGGATGAAGAGTACAGACCCTGAATTCCTAAAAGCTATAATAGACATTGATATAATTGTGTTAACAGAAACATGGTGCCAAAAGGACATGCCGACCCACTGTCCTCCAATGTACCATGAAATCATTGTGCCCTCAGTAAAGAACACTAAGACACGCAAGGGCAGAACCTCCGGGGGAATCCTGGTGTGGTATAAAGGAGAACTGAACAAACACATCTCACCAATAAAACAGGGAAAATCACACGTATGGCTAAAATTAGATAAAAATATAGGAATAGCAAAAAACGATGTTTACTTATGTGCGATCTACATACCTCCAATAGAATCGCGATATTTTGAAGAGGAGATATTTGACACTCTCCACATGTAAGTCAGCCATTTCCAGGCCCAAGGAAAGGTGCTACTATGTGGGGACCTAAATGCAAGGACCGGATGTGAACCTGACTTCATAGACCCACAGGGCAACAACCATGTGTTTGGCCAGACCCCTCTATATGTCACACCAGCCATCGCAAACCGGAACAACCTCGATTGTGAAATAAATCAAAGCGGTAGGGAGGTAGTGCAACTCTGCCGAGCCTTAGGCCTGTACATAGTTAACGGTAGGTTCAGAGGGGACTCCTTAGGGAGACTCACATATTCCTCAACTCTTGGGTCTGGTGTGGTGGATTATACAATCACTGACCTGGACCCCTGTGATATCAACGCATTCACTGTCAGGCAGCAATCCTCCCTCTCAGACCATAACCAAATAAATGTGTACCTTAAACTTTCTGCCCAAACTACAGACACAAAAAAGGAACCCAGTAAGCTACATAAAATAAACCAGACATACAGATGGGCCCCAGACAGTGGAGATAAATTCATCACAGCACTAAATTCACCTGATCTCACAAGTAAAATTTCAAAATTTAAAGAAAATCTATATGAGATCACCAGAGATGGTGTAAACATGGCCATAGAGGATATAAATATGATCTTCCATGAGGCAGCTGTAAAAGCCGACCTCGTGAAACAGAAGAGGAAGCGTCACAAAAGACAAAATAAAAATAAGAAATGGTTTGACCACGAATGCAAAAATGCCAGAAAAGACCTGAGAAAAATATCAAACCAAAAGCATCGGCAACCAAACAATCCGGACCTACGTACTAGATACAATGAAACCCTCAAAAGATATAAACACACCATTAGGAACAAAACACAAAACTATACCCACAAAATACTCGAAGAAATTGAAAACTCCACCAATCCAAAACAATTCTGGGAAATGTGGAATAACCTGAGTACAACACAATTGCAAGCATTACCAATCCAAGATGGCGACATCTGGAGAACACATTTTGAAAACCTCTACAAAGACATCCCAATAAACGAAACAAACCCAAGTCAACATCAGGTCACAGAAAAACTCCACACATTAGAAGCAACAATTAAAGACAACCAAAACCCTCTAGACTCCCTTCACCCAGAGAAGAGGCGTCCGGCAGGGCTGCAATTTGAGCCCGACCCTGTTCAACATATACATAAATGAATTAGCAGACATGCTGGAGCAAAGCGAGTCACCAGGTCTCCGTCTCCTTGATGGAGAAGTGAAATCCCTGTTCTATGCGGACGACCTGGTTCTGCTGTCTCCCACAGAAGAGGAATTACAGCAACAACGAGACCTACTCGACAAATACTGCCAAAATTGGGCTCTAACAGTAAATCTAAAGAAAACCAACATCATGATTTTTCAAAAAAGGCCCAGATGTCAGGAAAACAAATACCAGTTTACCCTCAGTGATACCACTATAGGACACACTATGAGCTACACCTACCTTGGTCTAACTATTACAGCATCAGGGAGCTTCAGCATAGCAGTGAATGCACTAAAAGAAAAAGCCCAAAGAGCCCTATATGCAATAAAAAGAAAATTCTACAACATCCAAATCCCAATCAAAATCTGGCTCAAAATATTTGACAGCATAATCCTGCCCATTGTACTGTACGGTAGTGAAGTATGGGGCCCGCTAAATCACCAAAGCTACACTAAATGGGAAAAACACAAATTAGAAGCCCTACATGCAGAATTCTGCCGAAGCATCCTTCGCACGCAAAGAAAAACGCCAACAAATGCATGCAGAGCCGAACTAGGCAGATACCCACTGATAATAAACATCCAAAAACGAGCACTAAACTTCCTAAATCACCTCAAATCTAGCTCCCCAGACACCCTTCATTTCAAAGCCTTTCAGACCCAAGAGCTAAACCCAGAAAAGAGTCCCCTGAGTCAGCTGCTACTGAAACTAAGTACTCAGCCGGACCCTGACCAGCCCCAGACCAACACAGCCGTCCAAACACCAATCCGAGTGAACCAAATCATTAAACAATGCAAAGAAACCTACCTGGAACATTGGAACAAAATAACCGAAAGCCAAAGCAGATTAGAATGTTACCGGGCCCTAAAAAGAGAATATAAACTGGCAGACTACCTCACGACCATCAGAGACACAAAACAGAGACAGACCCTCACCAGGTACAGACTAAGCAACCACCAACTGGAAATTGAAAAAGGCAGATACAAGAAATCCTGGCAGCCTAGAGAGAATAGAATATGCGATCAATGTCTGGCCGGCGAGGTTGAAACAGAAATGCATTTCCTCCTAAAATGCGAAAAATTCAACACATCAAGAAACATATTATTCAACAAGCTAAGCCAAACAACCCCAGATTTCAAGGTATTGGAAGACCTGTCAAAATTGAGATTAGTCCTGGGAGAAGGAGACAGACCATACCTTGGGGTCAAATATGTAACAACATGTCACAACCTGAGGACTGCTTAAAAGTAAGACTGTTTAAAACTAATATTGAACGTACCAAATGAAGTAGAAAGACTTTAAAATTAATATTGTTTAAAAGTAATATTGTATGTACCCCACAAATGTCAAATCGATTGACACCTACAGAATGTTGGAAAACTGTACCTTTTTGCTATGTAAGCTTTGGCAATATGGTTCTCTGTAAACTTTCATGCCAATAAAGCATTTGAATTGGAATTGGAATTGGACTGGGACTGAGAGAGAGTGGGAGTGAGAGAGAGAGATTGGGAGTGTGAGAGAGAGAGATTGGGAGTGTGTGAGAGAGAGAGATTGGGAGTGTGAGAGAGAGAGAGATTGGGAGTGTGAGAGAGAGAGAGGTTGGGAGTGTGAGAGAGAGATTGGGAGTGTGAGAGAGAGAGATTGGGAGTGTGAGAGAGAGAGATTGGGAGTGTGAGAGAGATAGAGGTTGGGAGTGTGAGAGAGAGAGAAAGATTGGGAGTGTGAGAGAGAGAGAGATTGGGAGTGTGAGAGAGAGAGAGATTGGGAGTGTGAGAGAGAGAGAGGTTGGGAGTGTGAGAGAGAGATTGGGAGTGTGAGAGAGAGAGATTGGGAGTGTGAGAGAGAGAGAGATTGGGAGTGTGAGAGAGAGAGAGGTTGGGAGTGTGAGAGAGACAGAAAGATTGGGAGTGAGAGAGAGAGATTGGGAGTGTGAGAGAGAGAGATTGGGAGTGTGTGAGAGAGAGAGATTGGGAGTGTGAGAGAGAGAGAGATTGGGAGTGTGAGAGAGAGAGAAAGATTGGGAGTGTGAGAGAGAGAGATTGGGAGTGTGAGAGAGAGAGATTGGGAGTATGAGAGAGAGAGAGAGACTGGGCCGCCGTGGCCGCTCACCTGATGGCTTTGGGTCGGGCTCTCGGGCGGGGCTGTTGACGCAGCGGGGAAGTTTTGTGCGCGGCAGCTCCCGGCACGTCCCGCCGTGGCCGGTGACCTGGTGTCTTTGGGTCTGGCTCTCGGGCGGGGCTGTTGATGCCTCGGGGAGGTTTTATGCGCGGCAGCTCCCGGCACGGCCCGCCGCGGCCGGTGACCTGGCGGCTTTGGGTCGGGCTCTGGGGCGGGGCTGTTGACGCCGCGGGGAAGGTTTGTGCGCGACGTCTACCGGCACTGCCTGCAACTCAAGGCCCAGGCTTCCCAGGCTGCTAGGCCGTGCCCGGCGCTGGCACAGCCGCTCGAAATGGGTGTAAAATTGGCGAGCCTCCAGGTGAAGGGCAGGGGATCACTTCATTTCCTACTGTTGCTAAATACAATTTAAAACTCAAATAAATTGTTATTTTCCTTTGATCCCTAACACACAGAAAGTGTGGGAAAAAAATCGTGAAGAATCAAGATGGCGCCCACTCACCTCAGTTCAGAATGATAAGGCCCACCCACACACGCACCGATTGGTCAACCGTCAGGTCACTGAACTGTAGGATTGATCAATCGTCAAGTCACTCAACACTCAACTGTAGGATGGCCCGCCCGCACGCGCAATGAACCCGCCCCCATGACGCAGCGATTGGTCAAGCGTCGGTCAACAGTCAGGTCACTCGACCGTACGATTGGTCAACCTTCACGTCACTCAATGCTAATGAGCAAATGAGTGGAGATTTTCCCATTTAATGAGCGGAATTTTGAACGTTTTTGGGATACCGTGGGCACGATTTTTGTCTGATGGAAAAGCAAATATGCCTATGACCGGTCCGTAATCATAAGCTTTCTTTGATGTGACGCGCGTGTAGGTACGCTCTATAACTTTCGAATGTATAGTGAACGGACAGACAGACAGACAGACAGAAGTGGTCTTTTATTTATATACTAGCTGGGGGTGCCCGGCGGTGCTGAGGCATTTTTGAGGGCATGTTGTTGTTGGAAGAGAGAGAGGGAGCGACTGGGGGGGAAGAGAGAGAGCGACTGGGTGGGAAGTGAGAGAGCGACTGGGGGGGAAGAGAGAGAGCGACTGGGGGGGAAGAGAGAGAGCGACTGGGGGGAAGAGAGAGAGCGACTGGGAGGAAGAGAGAGAGCGACCGGGGGAAGAGAGAAGAGCGACTGGGGGGAAGAGAGAGAGCGACTGGGGGAAGATAGAGAGCGACTGGGGGCAGAGAGAGAGTGACTGGGGGGAAGAGAGAGAGCGAGAGACTGGGGGGAAGAGAGAGAACGAGAAACTGGGGGGATGAGAGAGAGAGAGAGACTGGGGGGGAGGAGAGAGAGAGAGACTGGGGAGAAGAGAGAGAGCTACTGGGGGAAGGGGAGGAAGGGGAAGGGGGGAGGAGGGGCAGGGGGAAGGGGAGGGAAAGTGGGAGGGGGAGGGGGAGGCGGAGGGAAGTGGGCAGGGTGAGGGAGGGAATGGGGGAGGGGGAGGGAGCAGGAGGGGGGAGGGAAGGGGGAGTAGGGAAGGGAGGGGGGATAAGGTGGGGGAGTGAGGAGAGGGGGAGGGAGGAGAGGGGGAGAGAGGGGAGGGAGAGAGGGGAGGCAGAGGGAAGGAGAGAGAGAGAGAGAGAGGGAAGGAGAGAGAGAGAGAGAGAGGGAAGGAGAGAGGGAGAGAGAGGGAAGGAGAAAGAGAGAGAGAGGGAAGGAGAGAGAGAGAGATTGGGAGTGTGAGAGAGAGAGATTGGGAGTGTGAGAGAGAGAGAGATTGGGAGTGTGCGAGAGAGAGATTGGGAGTGTGTGAGAGAGGGAGAGAGAGAGAGACTGGGAGTGTGAGAGAGAGATTGGGAGTGTGAGAGAGAGAGAGAGAGATTGGGAGTGTGAGAGAGAGAGAGAGGGAGATTGGGAGTGTGAGAGAGAGAGAGATTGGGAGTGTGAGAGAGGGAGAGATGGGGAGTGTGAGAGAGAATGAAATTGGGAGTGTGAGAGAGTGAAAGATTGGGAGTTTGAGAGAGAGAGAGATTGGGAGTGTGAGAGAGAGAGAGATTTGGAGTGTGAGAGAGAGAGAGATTGGGAGTGTGAGAGAGATTGGGAGTGTGAGAGAGAGAGAGCTTGGAAGTGTGAGGGAGAGAGATCGGGAGTGCGAGAGAGAGAGATTGGGAGTGTGAGAGAGAGAGAGATTTGGACTGTGAGAGAGAGAGAGATTGGGAGTGTGAGAAAGAGAGAGTTTGGGAGTGTGAGAGAGAGATTGGGAGTGTGAGAGAGAGATTGGGAGTGTGAGAGAGAGAGAGATTGGGAGTGTGAGAGAGAGAGAGATTGGGAGTGTGAGAGAGAGAGAGATTGGGAGTGTGAGATAGAGAGAGAGATTGGGAGTGTGAGAGAAAGTGAGATTGGGAGTGTGAGAGAGAGAGAGAGATTGGGAGTGTGAGAGTGAGCGAGGTTGGGAGTGTGAGAGAGAGAGATAGATTGGGAGTGAGAGAGAGAGAGATTGAAAGAGTGAGAGAGAGAGATTGGGAGTGCGAGAGAGAGAGATTGGGAGTGCAAGAGAGAAAGACTGGGAGTGTGAGAGAGAGAGAGACTGGGAGTGTGAGAGAGAGAGAGATTGGGTGTGTGAGAGAGATTGGGAGTGTGAGAGAGAGAGAGGTTGGGAGTGTGAGAGAGAGAGAAAGATTGGGAGTGTGAGAGAGAGAGATTGGGAGTGTGAGAGAGAGAGATTGGGAGTGTGAGAGAGAGAGAGAGAGACTGGGCCGCCGTGGCCGCTCACCTGATGGCTTTGGGTCGGGCTCTCGGGCGGGGCTGTTGATGCAGCGGGGAAGTTTTGTGCGCGGCAGCTCCCGGCACGTCCCGCTGTGGCCGGTGACCTGGTGTCTTTGGGTCTGGCTCTCGGGCGGGGCTGTTGATGCCTCGGGGAGGTTTTATGTGCGGCAGCTCCCGGCACGGCCCGCCGCGGCCGGTGACCTGGCGGCTTTGGGTCGGGCTCTGGGGCGGGGCTGTTGACGCCGCGGGGAAGGTTTGTGCGTGACGTCTCCCGGCACGGCCCGCAACTCAAGGCCCAGGCTTCCCAGGCTGCTAGGCCATGCCCGGCGCTGGCACAGCCGCTCGAAATGGGTGTAAAATTCGCGAGCCTCCAGGTGAAGGGCAGGGGATCACTTCATTTCCTACTGTTGCTAAATACAATTTAAAACTCAAATAAATTGTTACTTTCCTTTGATCCCTAACACACAGAAAGTGTGGGAAAAAAATCGTGAAGAATCAAGATGGCGCCCACTCACCTCGGTTCAGAATGAAAAGGCCCACCCACACACGCACCGATTGGTCAACCGTCAGGTCACTGAACTGTAGGATTGATCAATCGTCAAGTCACTCAACACTCAACTGTAGGATGGCCCGCCCGCACGCGCAATGAACCCGCCCCCATGACGCAGCGATTGGTCAAGCGTCGGTCAACAGTCAGGTCACTCGACCGTACGATTGGTCAACCTTCACGTCACTCAATGCTAATGAGCAAATGAGTGGAAATTTTCCCATTTAATGAGCGGAATTTTGAACGTTTTTGGGATACCGTGGGCACGATTTTTGTCTGATGGAAAAGTAAATATGCCTATGACCGGTCCGTTATCGAAAGCTTTCTTTTGATGTGACGCGCGTGTAGGTACGCTCTATAACTTTCGAATGTATAGAGAACGGACAGACAGACAGAAGAGGTCTTTTATTTATATACTAGCTAGGGGTGCCCGGCGTTGCTGAGTCATTTTTGAGGGCATGTTGTTGTTGGAAGAGAGAGAGGGAGCGACTGGGGGGGGAAGAGAGAGAGCGACTGGGGGGGAAGTGAGAGAGCGACTGGGGGGGAAGAGAGAGAGCGACTGGGGGGAAGAGAGAGAGCGACTGGGGGGAAGAGAGAGAGCGACTGGGGGGAAGAGAGAGAGCGACCGGGGGAAGAGAGAAGAGCGACTGGGGGGAAGAGAGAGAGCGACTGGGGGGAAGAGAGAGAGCGAATGGGGGGGAAGAGAGAGAGCGACTGGGGGGAAGAGAGAGAGCGACTAGGTGGAAGAGAGAGAGCGACTGGGGGAAGATAGAGAACGACTGGGGGCAGAGAGAGAGTGACTGGGGGGAAGAGAGAGAGCGAGAGACTGGGGGGAAGAGAGAGAACGAGAAACTGGGGGGAAGAGAGAGAGAGAGAGACTGGGGGGGAAGAGAGAGAGAGAGACTGGGGAGAAGAGAGAGAGCTACTGGGGGAAGGGGGAGGAAGGGGAAGGGGGGAGGAGGGTCAGGGGGAAGGGGAGGGAAAGCGGGAGGGGGAGGGGGGAGGCGGAAGGAAGTGGGCAGGGTGAGGGAGGGAATGGGGGAGGGGGAGGGAGCAGGAGGGGGGAGGGGGGAGGGAAGGGGGAGTAGTGAAGGGAGGGGGGGATAAGGTGGGGGAGTGAGGAGAGGGGGAGGGAGGAGAGGGGGAGAGAGGGGAGGGAGAGAGGGGAGGCAAAGGGAAGGAGAGAGAGCGAGAGAGAGGGAAGGAGAGAGAGAGAGAGGGAAGGAGAGAGAGAGAGAGAGGGAGAGAGAGAGAGAGAGAGAGAGAGGTAAGGAGAGAGGCATGCAGAATTCTGCCGAAGCATCCTTCGCACCCAAAGAAAAACGCCAACAAATGCATGCAGAGCCGAACTAGGCAGATACCCACTGATAATAAACATCCAAAAACGAGCACTAAACTTCCTAAATCACCTCAAATCTAGCTCCCCAGACACCCTTCATTTCAAAGCCTTTCAGACCCAAGAGCTAAACCCAGAAAAGAGTCCCCTGAGTCAGCTGCTACTGAAACTAAGTACTCAGCCGGACCCTGACCAGCCCCAGACCAACACAGCCGTCCAAACACCAATCCGAGTGAACCAAATCATTAAAAAATGCAAAGAAACCTACCTGGAACATTGGAACAAAATAACCGAAAGCCAAAGCAGATTAGAATGTTACCGGGCCCTAAAAAGAGAATATAAACTGGCAGACTACCTCACGACCATCAGAGACACAAAACAGAGACAGACCCTCACCAGGTACAGACTAAGCGACCACCAACTGGAAATTGAAAAAGGCAGATACAAGAAATCCTGGCAGCCTAGAGAGAATAGAATATGCGATCAATGTCTGGCTGGCGAGGTTGAAACAGAAATGCATTTCCTCCTAAAATGCGAAAAATTCAACACATCAAGAAACATATTATTCAACAAGCTAAGCCAAACAACCCCAGATTTCAAGGAATTGGATGATCTGTCAAAATTGAGATTAGTCCTAGGAGAAGGAGACAGACCATACCTTGGGGCCAAATATGTAACAACATGTCACAACCTGAGGACTGTTTAAAAGTAAGACTGTTTAAAATTAATATTGAACGTACCAAATGAAGTAGAAAGACTGTTTAAAATTAATATTGTTTAAAAGTAATATTGTATGTACCCAACAAATGTCAAATCGATTGACACCTACAGAATGTTGGAAAACTGTACCTTTTTGCTATGTAAGCTTTGGCAATATGGTTCTCTGTAAACTTTCATGCCAATAAAGCATTTGAACTGAAAAAACTGAACTGAGAGAGGGAAGGAGACAGAGAGCGAGAGGGAAGGAGAGAGAGAGAGATTGGGAGTGTGAGAGAGAGAGATTGGGAGTGTGAGAGAGAGAGAGATTGGGAGTGTGCGAGAGAGAGATTGGGAGTGTGTGAGAGAGGGAGAGAGAGAGAGACTGGGAGTGTGAGAGAGAGATTGGGAGTGTGAGAGAGAGATGGGGAGGGTGAGAGAGAGAGAGAGAGATTGGGAGTGTGAGAGAGAGAGAGAGAGAGAGAGGATTACAGCAACAACTAGACCTACTCGACAAATACTGCCAAAATTGGGCTCTAACAGTAAATCTAAAGAAAACCAACATCATGATTTTTCAGAAAAGACCCAGATGTCAGGAAAACAAATACCAGTTTACCCTCAGTGATACCACTATAGGACACACTATGAGCTACACCTACCTTGGTCTAACTATTACAGCATCAGGGAGCTTCAGCATAGCAGTGAATGCACTAAAAGAAAAAGCCCGAAGAGCCCTATATGCAATAAAAAGAAAATTCTACAACATCCAAATCCCAATCAAAATCTGGCTCAAAATTTTTGACAGCATAATCCTGCCCATTGCACTGTACGGTAGTGAAGTATGGGGCCCGCTAAATCACCAAAGCTACACTAAATGGGAAAAACACACATTAGAAGCCCTACATGCAGAATTCTGCCGAAGCATCCTTCGCACCCAAAGAAAAACGCCAACAAATGCATGCAGAGCCGAACTAGGCAGATACCCACTGATAATAAACATCCAAAAACGAGCACTAAACTTCCTAAATCACCTCAAATCTAGCTCCCCAGACACCCTTCATTTCAAAGCCTTTCAGACCCAAGAGCTAAACCCAGAAAAGATTCCCCTGAGTCAGCTGCTACTGAAACTAAGTACTCAGCCGGACCCTGACCAGCCCCAGACCAACACAGCCGTCCAAACACCAATCCGAGTGAACCAAATCATTAAAAAATGCAAAGAAACCTACCTGGAACATTGGAACAAAATAACCGAAAGCCAAAGCAGATTAGAATGTTACCGGGCCCTAAAAAGAGAATATAAACTGGCAGACTACCTCACGACCATCAGAGACACAAAACAGAGACAGACCCTCACCAGGTACAGACTAAGCGACCACCAACTGGAAATTGAAAAAGGCAGATACAAGAAATCCTGGCAGCCTAGAGAGAATAGAATATGCGATCAATGTCTGGCTGGCGAGGTTGAAACAGAAATGCATTTCCTCCTAAAATGCGAAAAATTCAACACATCAAGAAACATATTATTCAACAAGCTAAGCCAAACAACCCCAGATTTCAAGGAATTGGATGATCTGTCAAAATTGAGATTAGTCCTAGGAGAAGGAGACAGACCATACCTTGGGGCTAAATATGTAACAACATGTCACAACCTGAGGACTGTTTAAAAGTAAGACTGTTTAAAATTAATATTGAACGTACCAAATGAAGTAGAAAGACTGTTTAAAATTAATATTGTTTAAAAGTAATATTGTATATACCCAACAAATGTCAAATCGATTGACACTTACAGAATGTTGGAAAACTGTACCTTTTTGCTATGTAAGCTTTGGCAATATGGTTCTCTGTAAACTTTCATGCCAATAAAGCATTTGAACTGAACTGAACTGAACTGATTGGGAGTGTGAGAGAGGGAGAGATTGGGAGTGTGAGAGAGAATGAAATTGGGAGTGTGAGAGGGTGAAAGATTGGGAGTGTGAGAGAGAGAGAGATTGGGAGTGTGAGAGAGAGAGAGATTTGGAGTGAGAGAGAGAGAGATTGGGAGTGTGACAGAGAGAGAGATTGGGAGTGTGAGAGAGAGAGAGATTGGAAGTGTGAGGGAGAGAGATCGGGAGTGCGAGAGAGAGAGATTGGGAGTGTGAGAGAGAGAGGGATTTGGACTGTGAGAGAGAGAGAGATTGGGAGTGTGAGAGAGAGAGAGTTTGGGAGTGTGAGAGAGAGATTGGGAGTGTGAGAGAGAGAGAGATTGGGAGTGTGAGAGAGAGAGAGATTGGGAGTGTGGGAGAGAGAGAGATTGGGAGTGAGAGAGAGAGAGATTGGAAGAGTGAGAGAGAGAGATTGGGAGTGCGAGAGAGAGAGATTGGGAGTGCAAGAGAGAAAGACTGGGAGTGTGAGAGAGAGAGAGACTGGCAGTGTGAGAGAGAGAGAGATTGGGTGTGTGAGAGAGAGAGATTGGGAGTGTGAGAGAGAGAGAGATTGGGAGTGAGAGAGAGAGAGAGAGATTGGGAGTGAGAGAGAGAGAGATTGGGAGTGTGACAGAGAGAGAGATTGGGAGTGTGAGAGAGAGAGATTGGGAGTGTGAGAGAGAGAGAGATTGGGAGGGTGAGAGAGAGAGATTGGGAGTGTGAGAGAGAGAGAGATTGGGAGTGAGAGAGAGAGAGAGATTGGGAGTGAGAGAGAGAGAGATTGGGTGTGTGACAGAGAGAGAGATTGGGAGTGTGAGAGAGAGAGATTGGGAGTGTGAGAGAGAGAGACTGGGAGTGAGAGAGAGAGAGAGATTGGGTGTGTGAGAGAGAGAGAGATTGCGAGTGTGGGAGAGAGAGATTGGCAGTGTGAGAGAGAGAGATTTTGGGAGTGTGAGAGAGAGAGACTGGGAGTGTGAGAGAGAGAGACTGGGAGTGTGATCGAGAGACTGGGAGTGTGTGAGAGAGACTGGGAGTGTGAGAGAGAGAGATATTGGGAGTGCAAGAGAGAGAGAGAGATTGGGAGTGTTAGAGAGCGAGATTGGGAGTGTGAGGGAGAGAGAGATTGGGAGTGTGAGAGAGAGAGATTGGGAATGTGAGAGACAGAGATTGGGAGTGTGAGAGAGAGAGACTGGGAGTGAGAGAGAGAGAGAGATTGGGAGTGTGAGAGAGAGAGAGATTGGGAGTGAGAGAGGGAGAGAGATTGGGAGTGTGAGAGAGAGAGGCTGGGAGTGAGAGAGAAATTGGGAGTGTGAGAGAGAGAAATTGGGAGTGTGAGAGAGAGAGAGAGACTGGGAGTGTGAGAGAGAGAGGGAAACTGGGAGTGAGAGAGAGAGAGATTGGGAGTGTGAGAGAGAGAGAAACTGGGAGTGAGAGAGAGAGAGAGAAAGATTGGGAGTGTGAGAGAGATTGGGATTGTGAGAGAGTGAGAGAGATTGGGAGTGTTAGGGAGAGAGAGAGATTGGGAGTGTGAGAGAGAGAGATTGGGAGTGTGAGAGAGAGAGAGACTGAGAGTGTGAGAAAGAGAGATTGGGAGTGTGAGAGAGAGATTGGGAGTGTGAGAGAGAGAGATTGGGAGTGTGAGAGAGAGAAAGATTGTGAGTGTGAGAGAGAGAGAGACTGGGAGTGAGAATGAGAGAGATTGGGAGTGTGAGAGAGAGAGAGTGATTGGGAATGTGAGCGAGAGAGAGATTGGGAGTGCGAGAGAGAGAGATTGGGAGTGTGAGAAAGAGAGAGAGATATGGAGCGTGACAGAGAGAGATTGAGAGTGTGAGAGAGAGATTGGGAGTGTGAGAGAGAGAGAGACTGGGAGTGTGAGAGAGAGAGAGACTGGGAGTGAGAGAGAGAGAGATTGGGAGTGTGAGAGAGAGAGAGTGATTGGGAGTGTGAGAGAGAGAGAGATTGGGAGTGCGAGAGAGAGAGATTGGGAGTGTGAGGGAGAGAGAGATTGGGAGTGTGACAGAGAGAGATTGGGAGTGTGAGAGACAGAGATTGGAAGTGTGAGAGAGAGAGATTGGGAGTGTGAGAGAGAGAGATTGGGAGTGTGAGAGAGAGAGATTGGGAGTGCGAGAGAGAGAGATTGGGAGTGTGAGAAAGAGAGAGATTGGGAGTGTGCGAGCGAGAGATTGGGAGTGTGTGAGAGAGGGAGAGAGAGAGAGACTGGGAGTGTGAGAGAGAGATTGGGAGTGTGAGAGAGAGAGAGAGAGATTGGGAGTGTGAGAGAGAGAGAGAGAGATTGGGAGTGTGAGAGAGAGAGAGATTGGGAGGGTGAGAGAGAGAGATTGGGAGTGTGAGAGAGAGAGATTGGAAGTGTGAGGGAGAGAGATCGGGAGTGCGAGAGAGAGAGATTGGGAGTGTGAGAGAGAGAGAGATTTGGACTGTGAGAGAGAAAGAAACCTACCTGGAACATTGGAACAAAATAACCGAAAGCCAAAGCAGATTAGAATGTTACCGGGCCCTAAAAAGAGAATATAAACTGGCAGACTACCTCACGACCATCAGAGACACAAAACAGAGACAGACCCTCACCAGGTACAGACTAAGCGACCACCAACTGGAAATTGAAAAAGGCAGATACAAGAAATCCTGGCAGCCTAGAGAGAATAGAATATGCGATCAATGTCTGGCTGGCGAGGTTGAAACAGAAATGCATTTCCTCCTAAAATGCGAAAAATTCAACACATCAAGAAACATATTATTCAACAAGCTAAGCCAAACAACCCCAGATTTCAAGGAATTTGATGATCTGTCAAAATTGAGATTAGTCCTAGGAGAAGGAGACAGACCATACCTTGGGGCTAAATATGTAACAACATGTCACAACCTGAGGACTGTTTAAAAGTAAGACTGTTTAAAATTAATATTGAACGTACCAAATGAAGTAGAAAGACTGTTTAAAATTAGTATTGTTTAAAAGTAATATTGTATATACCCAACAAATGTCAAATCGATTGACACCTACAGAATGTTGGAAAACTGTACCTTTTTGCTATGTAAGCTTTGGCAATATGGTTCTCTGTAAACTTTCATGCCAATAAAGCATTTGAACTGAACTGAACTGAACTGATTGGAAGAGTGAGAGAGAGAGATTGGGAGTGCGAGAGAGAGAGATTGGGAGTGAGAGAGAGAGAGTCTGGGAGTGTGAGAGAGAGAGAGACTGGGAGTGTGAGAGAGAGAGAGATTGGGTGTGTGAGAGAGAGAGATTGGGAGTGTGACAGAGAGAGAGATTGGGAGTGTGAGAGAGAGAGATTGGGAGTGTGAGAGAGAAAGAGATTGGGAGGGTGAGAGAGAGAGATTGGGAGTGTGAGAGAGAAAGAGATTGGGAGTGAGAGAGAGAGAGAGAGATTGGGAGTGAGAGAGAGAGAGATTGGGAGTGTGACAGAGAGAGAGATTGGGAGTGTGAGAGAGAGAGATTGGGAGTGTGAGAGAGAGAGACTGGGAGTGAGAGAGAGAGAGAGATTGGGAGTGTGAGAGAGAGAGCGATTGGGAGTGTGGGAGAGAGAGATTGGCAGTGTGAGAGAGAGAGATTTTGGGAGTGTGAGAGAGACAGACTGGGAGTGTGAGAGAGAGAGACTGGGAGTGTGATAGAGAGACTGGGAGTGTGAGAGAGAGACTGGGAGTGTGAGAGAGAGAGATATTGGGAGTGCAAGAGAGAGAGAGAGATTGGGAGTGTTGGAGAGAGAGATTGGGAGTGTGAGGGAGAGAGAGATTGGGAGTGTGAGAGAGAGAGATTGGGAATGTGAGAGACAGAGATTGGGAGTGTGAGAGACAGAGACTGGGAGTGAGAGAGAGAGAGATTGGGAGTGTGAGAGAGAGAGAGATTGGGAGTGAGAGAGAGAGAGAGATTGGGAGTGTGAGAGAGAGAGATTGGGAGTGTGAGAGAGAGAGATTGGGAGTGTGCGAGAGGGAGAGATTGGGAGTGTGAGAGAGAATGAAATTGGGAGTGCGAGAGAGTGAAAGATTGGGAGTCTGAGAGAGAGAGAGATTGGGAGTGTGAGAGAGAGAGAGATTTGGAGTGTGAGAGAGAGAGAGATTGGGAGTGTGAGAGATAGAGAGATTGGGAGTGTGAGGGAGAGAGAGATTGGGAGTGTGAGAGAGAGAGAGAGAGTTTGGGAGTGTGAGAGAGAGATTGGGAGTGTGAGAGAGAGAGAGAGATTGGGAGTGTGAGAGAGCGAGAGATTGGGAGTGTGAGAGAGAGAGAGATTGGAATGTGAGACAGAGAGAGAGATTGGGAGTGTGACAGAGAGTGAGATTGGAAGTGTGAGAGAGAGAGAGAGATTGGGAGTGTGAGAGTGAGCCAGGTTGGGAGTGTGAGAGAGAGAGAGATTGGGAGTGAGAGAGAGAGAGATTGGAAGAGTGAGAGAGAGAGATTGGGAGTGCGAGAGAGAGAGATTGGGAGTGCAAGAGAGAGAGACTGGGAGTGTGAGAGGGAGAGAGACTGGGAGTGTGAGAGAGAGAGAGATTGGGTGTGTGAGAGAGAGAGATTGGGAGTGTGAGAGAGAGAGAGACACCCTTCATTTCAAAGCCTTTCAGACCCAAGAGCTAAACCCAGAAAAGAGTCCCCTGAGTCAGCTGCTACTGAAACTAAGTACTCAGCCGGACCCTGACCAGCCCCAGACCAACACAGCCGTCCAAACACCAATCCGAGTGAACCAAATCATTAAAAAATGCAAAGAAACCTACCTGGAACATTGGAACAATATAACCGAAAGCCAAAGCAGATTAGAATGTTACCGGGCCCTAAAAAGAGAATATAAACTGGCAGACTACCTCACGACCATCAGAGACACAAAACAGAGACAGACCCTCACCAGGTACAGACTAAGCGACCACCAACTGGAAATTGAAAAAGGCAGATACAAGAAATCCTGGCAGCCTAGAGAGAATAGAATATGCGATCAATGTCTGGCCGGCGAGGTTGAAACAGAAATGCATTTCCTCCTAAAATGCGAAAAATTCAACACATCAAGAAACATATTATTCAACAAGCTAAGCCAAACAACCCCAGATTTCAAGGAATTGGATGACCTGTCAAAATTGAGATTAGTCCTAGGAGAAGGAGACAGACCATACCTTGGGGCCAAATGCGTAACAACATGTCACAACCTGAGGACTATTTAAAATTAAGACTGTTAAAATTAATATTGAACGTACCAAATGAAGTACAAAGACTGTTTAAAATTAATATTGTTTAAAAGTAATATTGTATGTACCCAACAAATGTCAAATCGATTGACACCTACAGAATGTTGGAAAACTGTACCTTTTTGCTATATAAGCTTTGGCAATATGGTTCTCTGTAAACTTTCATGCCAATAAAGCATTTGAATTGAATTGAATTGAATTGAAATTGAGAGATTGGGAGTGAGAGAGAGAGAGAGAGATTGGGAGTGAGAGAGAGAGACATTGGGAGTGTGACAGAGAGAGAGATTGGGAGTGTGAGAGAGAGAGAGATTGGGATTGTGAGAGAGAGAGAGATTGGGAGGGTGAGAGAGAGAGCTTTACAAAACCAACAACAGAACCGTGCTTTTATACCTGACCCAAGACCCCCCTCTAGACCACAGACTGTAGACCAAGAACTGAGAAAGATCATGACGATGCTGAACAGCCTGATAGAAAGCCGGAGAAATTATTAATATTGTTATTTATCATTATCATTATTGTTATCTTATCAGTATTATTACTACTATTAGATAGATATATGTGCATGCCTCATGAAATTTATACTAAATCATCATTTAGCATTATAGAAAATAGTGTTTCCACACTCATCCCACAAAATAGGTCCATTTTATTTCGTTTTATTGAACTATATAAATGCGTTCTTTCCACATAAGCTGCTGGAATATCCAGGGCCTCCGCTCCTCAACTTTTGGGATGAAGAGTACAGACCCTGAATTCCTAAAAGCTATAAAAGACATTGATATAATTGTGTTAACAGAAACATGGTGCCAAAAGGACATGCCGACCCACTGTCCCCCAATGTACCATGAAATTATTGTGCCTTCAGTAAAGAACATTAAGACACGCAAGGGCAGAACCTCCGGGGGAATCCTGGTGTGGTATAAAGGAGAACTGAACAAACACATCTCACCGATAAAACAGGGAAAATCACACGTATGGCTAAAATTAGATAAAAATATAGGAATAGCAAAAAACGATGTTTACTTATGTGCGATCTACATACCTCCAATAGAATCGCCATATTTTGAAGTGGAGATATTTGACACTCTCCACATGGAAATCAGCCATTTCCAGGCCCAAGGAAAGGTGCTACTATGTGGGGACCTAAATGCAAGGACAGGATGTGAACCTGACTTCATAGACCCACAGGGCAACAACCATGTGTTTGGCCAGACCCCTCTATATGTCACACCAGCCATCGCAAACCGAAACAACCTCGATTGTGAAATAAATAAAAGCGGTAGGGAGGTAGTGCAACTCTGCCGAGCCTTAGGCCTGTACATAGTTAACGGTAGGTTCAGAGGGGACTCCTTAGGGAGACTCACATATTCCTCAACTCTTGGGTCTAGTGTGGTGGATTATACAATCACTGACCTGGACCCCTGCGATATCAACGCATTCACTGTCAGGCAGCAATCCCCCCTCTCAGACCATAACCAAATAAATGTGTACCTTAAACTTTCTGCCCAAACTACAGACACAAAAAAGGAACCCAGTAAGCTACATAAAATAAACCAGACATACAGATGGGCCCCAGACAGTGGAGATAAATTCATCACAGCACTAAATTCACCTGATCTCACAAGTAAAATTTCAAAATTTAAAGAAAATCTATATGAGATCACCAGAGATGGGGTAAACATGGCCATAGAGGATATAAATATGATCTTTCATGAGGCAGCTGTAAAAGCCGACCTCGTGAAACAGAAGAGGAAGAGTCACAAAAGACAAAATAAAAATAAGAAATGGTTTGACCACGAATGCAAAAATGCCAGAAAAGACCTGAGAAAAATATCAAACCAAAAGCATCGCCAACCAAACAATCCGGACCTACGTACTAGATACAATGAAACCCTCAAAAGATATAAACACACCATTAGGAACAAAACACAAAACTATACCCACAAAATACTAGAAGAAATTGAAAACTCCACCAACCCAAAACAATTCTGGGAAATGTGGAATAACCTGAGTACAACACAATTGCAAGCATTACCAATCCAAGATGGCGACATCTGGAGAACACATTTTGAAAACCTCTACAAAGACATCCCAATAAACGAAACAAACCCAAGTCAACATCAGGTCACAGAAAAACTCCACACATTAGAAGCAACAATCAAAGACAACCAAAACCCTCTAGACTCCCCAATCACATGGAAAGAAATGGCCACAAAAACAAAATCTCTCCACCTAAAGAAAGCCTGTGGCCCAGACAACATCAAAAATGAAATGCTCAAGTTCAGCAATATGGAGATGCAGGGTGCGGTACTCAAATTATTCAACATCATATTACGTTCAGGCTGTTTTCCCGATATCTGGTGCCAAGGACTAATCTCCCCCATATATAAAAGCGGAAACAAATCAGACCCAAATAACTACCGCGGCATCTGTGTCAACAGTTGTCTAGGGAAGTTATTCTGCAGTATTCTAAATAGTAGATTACTTGATTTTCTTAACAAACATAATATCCTCAGAAAAAACCAAATAGGCTTTCTTCCAAAACACCGCACCGCCGACCATATCTATACCCTTCACACCCTCATTGAAAAACATATACACCAAACAAAAAATGGGAAAATATTCGCCTGTTTCATCGACTTCAAGAAAGCCTTTGACTCTATATGGCACGAAGGGCTCTATTATAAACTTCTTCAATGTGGAATAGGGGGCAAAGTCTATGACCTTATTAAATCAATGTATCTGAAAAACAAGTGCGGGGTCAAAATTGGAGACAAACGCACCGATTTCTTCACCCAGAGAAGAGGCGTCCAGCAGGGCTGCAATTTGAGCCCGACCCTGTTCAACATATACATAAATGAATTAGCAGACATGCTGGAGCAAAGCGAGTCACCAGGTCTCCGTCTCCTAGATGGAGAAGTGAAATCCCTGTTCTATGCGGACGACCTGGTTCTGCTGTCTCCCACAGAACAGGGATTACAGCAACAACTAGACCTACTCGACAAATACTGCCAAAATTGGGCTCTAACAGTAAATCTAAAGAAAACCAACATCATGATTTTTCAAAAAAGGCCCAGATGTCAGGAAAACAAATACCAGTTTACCCTCAGTGATATCACTATAGGACACACTATGAGCTACACCTACCTTGGTCTAACTATTACAGCATCAGGGAGCTTCAGCATAGCAGTGAATGCACTAAAAGAAAAAGCCCGAAGAGCCCTATATGCAATAAAAAGAAAATTCTACAACATCCAAATCCCAATCAAAATCTGGCTCAAAACTTTTGACAGCATAATCCTGCCCATTGCACTGTACGGTAGTGAAGTATGGGGCCCGCTAAATCACCAAAGCTACACTAAATGGGAAAAACATACAATAGAAGCCCTACATGCAGAATTCTGCCGAAGCATCCTTCGCACCCAAAGGAAAACGCCAACAAATGCATGCAGAGCCGAACTAGGCAGATACCCACTGATAATAAACATCCAAAAACGAGCACTAAACTTCCTAAATCACCTCAAATCTAGCTCCCCAGACACCCTTCATTTCAAAGCCTTTCAGACCCAAGAGCTAAACCCAGAAAAGAGTCCCCTGAGTCAGCTGCTACGGAAACTAAGTACTCAGCCGGACCCTGACCAGCCCCAGACCAACACAGCCGTCCAAACACCAATCCGAGTGAACCAAATCATTAAAAAATGCAAAGAAACCTACCTGGAACATTGGAACAAAATAACCGAAAGCCAAAGCAGATTAGAATGTTACCGGGCCCTAAAAAGAGAATATAAACTGGCAGACTACCTCACGACCATCAGAGACACAAAACAGAGACAGACCCTCACCAGGTACAGACTAAGCGACCACCAACTGGAAATTGAAAAAGGCAGATACAAGAAATCCTGGCAGCCTAGAGAGAATAGAATATGCGATCAATGTCTGGCTGGCGAGGTTGAAACAGAAATGCATTTCCTCCTAAAATGCGAAAAATTCAACACATCAAGAAACATATTATTCAACAAGCTAAGCCAAACAACCCCAGATTTCAAGGAATTGGATGATCTGTCAAAATTGAGATTAGTCCTAGGAGAAGGAGACAGACCATACCTTGGGGCCAAATATGTAACAACATGTCACAACCTGAGGACTGTTTAAAATTAAGACTGTTTAAAATTAATATTGAACGTACCAAATGAAGTACAAAGACTGTTTAAAATTAATATTGTTTAAAAGTAATATTGTATGTACCCAACAAATGTCAAATCGATTGACACCTACAGAATGTTGGAAAACTGTACCTTTTTGCTATGTAAGCTTTGGCAATATGGTTCTCTGTAAACTTTCATGCCAATAAAGCATTTTAATTGGAATTGGAATTGGAATTGAGATTGGGAGTGTGAGAGAGAGAGAGATTGGGAGTGAGAGAGAGAGAGAGAGAGAGATTGGGAGTGTGAGAGAGAGAGATTGGGAGTGTGAGAGAGAGAGAGAGAGACTGGGCCGCCGTGGCCGCTCACCTGATGGCTTTGGGTCGGCTCTCGGGCGGGGCTGTTGACGCAGCGGGGAAGTTTTGTGCGCGGCAGCTCCCGGCACGTCCCGCTGTGGCCGGTGACCTGGTGTCTTTGGGTCTGGCACTCGGGCGGGGCTGTTGATGCCTCGGGGAGGTTTTATGCGCGGCAGCTCCCGGCACGGCCCGCCGCGGCCGGTGACCTGGCGGCTTTGGGTCGGGCTCTGGGGCGGGGCTGTTGACGCCGCGGGGAAGGTTTGTGCGTGACGTCTCCCGGCACGGCCCGCAACTCAAGGCCCAGGCTTCCCAGGCTGCTAGGCCATGCCCGGCGCTGGCACAGCCGCTCGAAATGGGTGTAAAATTGGCGAGCCTCCAGGTGAAGGGCAGGGGATCACTTCATTTCCTACTGTTGCTAAATACAATTTAAAACTCAAATAAATTGTTACTTTCCTTTGATCCCTAACACACAGAAAGTGTGGGAAAAAAATCGTGAAGAATCAAGATGGCGCCCACTCACCTCGGTTCAGAATGAAAAGGCCCACCCACACACGCACCGATTGGTCAACCGTCAGGTCACTGAACTGTAGGATTGATCAATCGTCAAGTCACTCAACACTCAACTGTAGGATGGCCCGCCCGCACGCGCAATGAACCCGCCCCCATGACGCAGCGATTGGTCAAGCGTCGGTCAACAGTCAGGTCACTCGACCGTACGATTGGTCAACCTTCACGTCACTCAATGCTAATGAGCAAATGAGTGGAAATTTTCCCATTTAATGAGCGGAATTTTGAACGTTTTTGGGATACCGTGGGCACGATTTTTGTCTGATGGAAAAGTAAATATGCCGTTATCGAAAGCTTTCTTTTGATGTGACGCGCGTGTAGGTACGCTCTATAACTTTCGAATGTATAGAGAACGGGCAGACAGACAGAAGAGGTCTTTTATTTATATACTAGCTGGGGGTGCCCGGCGGTGCTGAGTCATTTTTGAGGGCATGTTGTTGTTGGAAGAGAGAGAGGGAGCGACTGGGGGGGAAGAGAGAGAGCGACTGGGGGGGAAGTGAGAGAGCGACTGGGGGGGAAGAGAGAGAGCGACTGGGGGGAAGAGAGAGAGCGACTGGGGGGAAGAGAGAGAGCGACTGGGGGGAAGAGAGAGAGCGACCGGGGGAAGAGAGAAGAGCGACTGGGGGGAAGAGAGAGAGCGACTGGGGGGAAGAGAGAGAGCGAATGGGGGGGAAGAGAGAGAGCGACTGGGGGAAGAGAGAGAGCGACTAGGTGGAAGAGAGAGAGCGACTGGGGGAAGATAGAGAACGACTGGGGGCAGAGAGAGAGTGACTGGGGGGAAGAGAGAGAGCGAGAGACTGGGGGGAAGAGAGAGAACGAGAAACTGGGGGGAAGAGAGAGAGAGAGAGACTGGGGGGGAAGAGAGAGAGAGAGACTGGGGAGAAGAGAGAGAGCTACTGGGGGAAGGGGGAGGAAGGGGAAGGGGGGAGGAGGGTCAGGGGGAAGGGGAGGGAAAGGGGGAGGGGGAGGGGGGAGGCGGAAGGAAGTGGGCAGGGTGAGGGAGGGAATGGGGGAGGGGGAGGGAGCAGGAGGGGGGAGGGGGGAGGGAAGGGGGAGTAGGGAAGGGAGGGGGGGATAAGGTGGGGGAGTGAGGAGAGGGGGAGGGAGGAGAGGGGGAGAGGGGGAGGGAGAGAGGGGAGGCAAAGGGAAGGAGAGAGAGCGAGAGAGAGGGAAGGAGAGAGAGAGAGAGGGAAGGAGAGAGAGGGAGAGAGAGAGAGAGAGAGAGAGAGGTAAGGAGAGAGGGAGAGAGAGGGAAGGAGACAGAGAGTGAGAGGGAAGGAGAGAGAGAGAGATTGGGAGTGTGAGAGAGAGAGATTGGGAGTGTGAGAGAGAGAGAGATTGGGAGTGAGCGAGAGAGAGATTGGGAGTGTGTGAGAGAGGGAGAGAGAGAGAGACTGGGAGTGTGAGAGAGAGATTGGGAGTGTGAGAGAGAGATAGAGAGATTGGGAGTGTGAGAGAGAGAGAGAGAGATTGGGAGTGTGAGAGAGAGAGAGATTGGGAGTGTGAGAGAGGGAGAGATTGGGAGTGTGAGAGAGAATGAAATTGGGAGTGTGAGAGGGTGAAAGATTGGGAGTGTGAGAGAGAGAGAGATTGGGAGTGTGAGAGAGAGAGAGATTTGGAGTGAGAGAGAGAGAGATTGGGAGTGTGACAGAGAGAGAGATTGGGAGTGTGAGAGAGAGAGAGATTGGAAGTGTGAGGGAGAGAGATCGGGAGTGCGAGAGAGAGAGATTGGGAGTGTGAGAGAGAGAGGGATTTGGACTGTGAGAGAGAGAGAGATTGGGAGTGTGAGAGAGAGAGAGTTTGGGAGTGTGAGAGAGAGATTGGGAGTGTGAGAGAGAGAGAGATTGGGAGTGTGAGAGAGAGAGAGATTGGGAGTGTGGGAGAGAGAGAGATTGGGAGTGAGAGAGAGAGAGATTGGAAGAGTGAGAGAGAGAGATTGGGAGTGCGAGAGAGAGAGATTGGGAGTGCAAGAGAGAAAGACTGGGAGTGTGAGAGAGAGAGAGACTGGGAGTGTGAGAGAGAGAGAGATTGGGTGTGTGAGAGAGAGAGATTGGGAGTGTGAGAGAGAGAGAGATTGGGAGTGAGAGAGAGAGAGAGAGATTGGGAGTGAGAGAGAGAGAGATTGGGAGTGTGACAGAGAGAGAGATTGGGAGTGTGAGAGAGAGAGATTGGGAGTGTGAGAGAGAGAGAGATTGGGAGGGTGAGAGAGAGAGATTGGGAGTGTGAGAGAGAGAGAGATTGGGAGTGAGAGAGAGAGAGAGATTGGGAGTGAGAGAGAGAGAGATTGGGTGTGTGACAGAGAGAGAGATTGGGAGTGTGAGAGAGAGAGATTGGGAGTGTGAGAGAGAGAGACTGGGAGTGAGAGAGAGAGAGAGATTGGGTGTGTGAGAGAGAGAGAGATTGCGAGTGTGGGAGAG
Source organism: Somniosus microcephalus (assembly GCF_052327205.1). Lineage (NCBI taxonomy): Eukaryota > Metazoa > Chordata > Chondrichthyes > Squaliformes > Somniosidae > Somniosus > Somniosus microcephalus. The sequence continues at coordinate 31,529 of NW_028225898.1, forward strand.
AGAGATTGGCAGTGTGAGAGAGAGAGATTTTGGGAGTGTGAGAGAGAGAGACTGGGAGTGTGAGAGAGAGAGACTGGGAGTGTGATCGAGAGACTGGGAGTGTGTGAGAGAGACTGGGAGTGTGAGAGAGAGAGATATTGGGAGTGCAAGAGAGAGAGAGAGATTGGGAGTGTTAGAGAGAGAGATTGGGAGTGTGAGGGAGAGAGAGATTGGGAGTGTGAGAGAGAGAGATTGGGAATGTGAGAGACAGAGATTGGGAGTGTGAGAGAGAGAGACTGGGAGTGAGAGAGAGAGAGAGATTGGGAGTGTGAGAGAGAGAGAGATTGGGAGTGAGAGGGGGAGAGAGATTGGGAGTGTGAGAGAGAGAGGCTGGGAGTGAGAGAGAAATTGGGAGTGTGAGAGAGAGAAATTGGGAGTGTGAGAGAGAGAGAGACACTGGGAGTGTGAGAGAGAGAGGGAAACTGGGAGTGAGAGAGAGAGAGATTGGGAGTGTGAGAGAGTGAGAAACTGGGAGTGAGAGAGAGAGAGAGAAAGATTGGGAGTGTGAGAGAGATTGGGATTGTGAGAGAGTGAGAGAGATTGGGAGTGTTAGGGAGAGAGAGAGATTGGGTGTGTGAGAGAGAGAGATTGGGAGTGTGAGAGAGAGAGAGACTGAGAGTGTGAGAGAGAGAGATTGGGAGTGTGAGAGAGAGATTGGGAGTGTGAGAGAGAGAGATTGGGAGTGTGAGAGAGAGAAAGATTGTGAGTGTGAGAGAGAGAGAGACTGGGAGTGAGAATGAGAGAGATTGGGAGTGTGAGAGAGAGAGAGTGATTGGGAATGTGAGCGAGAGAGAGATTGGGAGTGCGAGAGAGAGAGATTGGGAGTGTGAGAAAGAGAGAGAGATATGGAGCGTGACAGAGAGAGATTGAGAGTGTGAGAGAGAGATTGGGTGTGTGAGAGAGAGAGAGACTGGGAGTGTGAGAGAGAGAGAGACTGGGAGTGAGAGAGAGAGAGATTGGGAGTGTGAGAGAGAGAGAGTGATTGGGAGTGTGAGAGAGAGAGAGATTGGGAGTGCGAGAGAGAGAGATTGGGAGTGTGAGGGAGAGAGAGATTGGGAGTGTGACAGAGAGAGATTGGGAGTGTGAGAGACAGAGATTGGAAGTGTGAGAGAGAGAGATTGGGAGTGTGAGAGAGAGAGATTGGGAGTGTGAGAGAGAGATTGGGAGTGCGAGAGAGAGAGATTGGGAGTGTGAGAAAGAGAGAGATTGGGAGTGTGCGAGCGAGAGATTGGGAGTGTGTGAGAGAGGGAGAGAGAGAGAGACTGGGAGTGTGAGAGAGAGATTGGGAGTGTGAGAGAGAGAGAGAGATTGGGAGTGTGAGAGAGAGAGAGAGAGATTGGGAGTGTGAGAGAGAGAGAGATTGGGAGGGTGAGAGAGAGAGATTGGGAGTGTGAGAGAGAGAGATTGGAAGTGTGAGGGAGAGAGATCGGGAGTGCGAGAGAGAGAGATTGGGAGTGTGAGAGAGAGAGAGATTGGGAGTGTGTGAGAGAGAGAGAGATTGGGAGTGTGAGATAGAGAGAGAGATTGGGAGTGTGAGAGAGAGTGAGATTGGGAGTGTGAGAGAGAGAGATTGGGAGTGTGAGAGAGAGCGAGGTTGGGAGTGTGAGAGAGAGAGAGATTGGGAGTGAGAGAGAGAGAGATTGGAAGAGTGAGAGAGAGAGATTGGGAGTGCGAGAGAGAGAGATTGGGAGTGCAAGAGAGAGAGTCTGGGAGTGTGAGAGAGAGAGAGACTGGCAGTGTGAGAGAGAGAGAGATTGGGTGTGTGAGAGAGAGAGATTGGGAGTGTGACAGAGAGAGAGATTGGGAGTGTGAGAGAGAGAGATTGGGAGTGTGAGAGAGAAAGAGATTGGGAGGGTGAGAGAGAGAGATTGGGAGTGTGAGAGAGAAATAGATTGGGAGTGAGAGAGAGAGAGAGAGATTGGGAGTGAGAGAGAGAGAGATTGGGAGTGTGACAGAGAGAGAGATTGGGAGTGTGAGAGAGAGAGATTGGGAGTGTGAGAGAGAGAGACTGGGAGTGAGAGAGAGAGAGAGATTGGGAGTGTGAGAGAGAGAGCGATTGGGAGTGTGGGAGAGAGAGATTGGCAGTGTGAGAGCGAGAGATTTTGGGAGTGTGAGAGAGACAGACTGGGAGTGTGAGAGAGAGAGACTGGGAGTGTGATAGAGAGACTGGGAGTGTGAGAGAGAGACTGGGAGTGTGAGAGAGAGAGATATTGGGAGTGCAAGAGAGAGAGAGAGATTGGGAGTGTTGGAGAGAGAGATTGGGAGTGTGAGGGAGAGAGAGATTGGGAGTGTGAGAGAGAGAGATTGGGAATGTGAGAGACAGAGATTGGGAGTGTGAGAGAGAGAGACTGGGAGTGAGAGAGAGAGAGATTGGGAGTGTGAGAGATAGAGAGATTGGGAGTGAGAGAGAGAGAGAAATTGGGAGTGTGAGAGAGAGAGATTGGGAGTGTGAGAGAGAGAGATTGGGAGTGAGACACAAAACAGAGACAGACCCTCACCAGGTACAGACTAAGCGACCACCAACTGGAAATTGAAAAAGGCAGATACAAGAAATCCTGGCAGCCGAGAGAGAATAGAATATGCGATCAATGTCTGGCTGGCGAGGTTGAAACAGAAATGCATTTCCTCCTACAATGCGAAAAATTCAACACATCAAGAAACATATTATTCAACAAGCTGAGCCAAACAACCCCAGATTTCAAGGAATTGGATGATCTGTCAAAATTGAGATTAGTCCTAGGAGAAGGAGACAGACCATACCTTGGGGCTAAATATGTAACAACATGTCACAACCTGAGGACTGTTTAAAAGTAAGACTGTTTAAAATTAATATTGAACGTACCAAATGAAGTAGAAAGACTGTTTAAAATTAATATTGTTTAAAAGTAATATTGTATATACCCAACAAATGTCAAATCGATTGACACCTACAGAATGTTGGAAAACTGTACCTTTTTGCTATGTAAGCTTTGGCAATATGGTTCTCTGTAAACTTTCATGCCAATAAAGCATTTGAACTGAACTGAACTGATTGGGAGTGTGCGAGAGGGAGAGATTGGGAGTGTGAGAGAGAATGAAATTGGGAGTGCGAGAGTGTGAAAGATTGGGAGTCTGAGAGAGAGAGAGATTGGGAGTGTGAGAGAGAGAGAGATTTGGAGTGTGAGAGAGAGAGAGATTGGGAGTGTGAGAGAGAGAGAGATTGGGAGTGTGAGAGAGAGAGAGATTGGAAGTGTGAGGGAGAGAGAGATTGGGAGTGTGAGAGAGAGAGAGAGAGTTTGGGAGTGTGAGAGAGAGATTGGGAGTGTGAGAGAGAGAGAGAGATTGGGAGTGTGAGAGAGCGAGAGATTGGGAGTGTGAGAGAGAGAGAGATTGGAATGTGAGACAGAGAGAGAGATTGGGAGTGTGACAGAGAGTGAGATTGGGAGTGTGAGAGAGAGACAGAGATTGGGAGTGTGAGAGTGAGCCAGGTTGGGAGTGTGAGAGAGAGAGAGATTGGGAGTGAGAGAGAGAGAGATTGGAAGAGTGAGAGAGAGAGATTGGGAGTGCGAGAGAGAGAGATTGGGAGTGCAAGAGAGAGAGACTGGGAGTGTGAGAGGGAGAGAGACTGGGAGTGTGAGAGAGAGAGAGATTGGGTGTGTGAGAGAGAGAGATTGGGAGTGTGAGAGAGAGAGAGACACCCTTCATTTCAAAGCCTTTCAGACCCAAGAGCTAAACCCAGAAAAGAGTCCCCTGAGTCAGCTGCTACTGAAACTAAGTACTCAGCCGGACCCTGACCAGCCCCAGACCAACACAGCCGTCCAAACACCAATCCGAGTGAACCAAATCATTAAAAAATGCAAGGAAACCTACCTGGAACATTGGAACAAAATAACCGAAAGCCAAAGCAGATTAGAATGTTACCGGGCCCTAAAAAGAGAATATAAACTGGCAGACTCCCTCACGACCATCAGAGACACAAAACAGAGACAGACCCTCACCAGGTACAGACTAAGCGACCACCAACTGGAAATTGAAAAAGGCAGATACAAGAAATCCTGGCAGCCTAGAGAGAATAGAATATGCGATCAATGTCTGGCCGGCGAGGTTGAAACAGAAATGCATTTCCTCCTAAAATGCGAAAAATTCAACACATCAAGAAACATATTATTCAACAAGCTAAGCCAAACAACCCCAGATTTCAAGGAATTGGATGACCTGTCAAAATTGAGATTAGTCCTAGGAGAAGGAGACAGACCATACCTTGGGGCCAAATATGTAACAACATGTCACAACCTGAGGACTATTTAAAATTAAGACTGTTAAAATTAATATTGAACGTACCAAATGAAGTACAAAGACTGTTTAAAATTAATATTGTTTAAAAGTAATATTGTATGTACCCAACAAATGTCAAATCGATTGACACCTACAGAATGTTGGAAAACTGTACCTTTTTGCTATATAAGCTTTGGCAATATGGTTCTCTGTAAACTTTCATGCCAATAAAGCATTTGAATTGAATTGAATTGAATTGAAATTGAGAGATTGGGAGTGAGAGAGAGAGAGAGAGATTGGGAGTGAGAGAGAGAGACATTGGGAGTGTGACAGAGAGAGAGATTGGGAGTGTGAGAGAGAGAGATTGGGATTGTGAGAGAGAGAGAGATTTGGAGGGTGAGAGAGAGAGATTGGGAGTGTGAGAGAGAGAGAGATTGGGAGTGAGAGAGAGAGAGAGAGAGAGATTGGGAGTGAGAGTGAGAGAGATTGGGAGTGTGACAGAGAGAGAGAGAGACTGGGAGTGAGAGAAAGCCAGAGAAATTATTAAAATTGTTATTTATCATTATCATTATTGTTATCTTATCAGTATTATTACTATTATTAGATAGATATATGTGCATGCCTCATGAAATTTATACTAAATCATCATTTAGCATTATAGAAAATAGTGTTTCCACACTCATCCCACAAAATAGGTCCATTTTATTTCGTTTTATTGAACTATATAAATGCGTTCTTTCCACATAAGCTGCTGGAATATCCAGGGCCTCCGCTCCTCAACTTTTGGGATGAAGAGTACAGACCCTGAATTCCTAAAAGCTATAAAAGACATTGATATAATTGTGTTAACAGAAACATGGTGCCAAAAGGACGTGCCGACCCACTGTCCTCCAATGTACCATGAAATCATTGTGCCCTCAGTAAAGAACACTAAAACACGCAAGGGCAGAACCTCCGGGGGAATATTGGTGTGGTATAAGGGAGAACTGGACAAACACATCTCACCGGTAAAACAGGGGAAATCACACGTTTGGCTAAAACTAGATAAAAATATAGGAATAGCAAAAAAAGATGTTTACTTATGTGCGATCTACATACCTCCAATAGATTCGCCATATTTCGAAGAGGAGTTATTTGATACTCTCCACATGGAAATCAGCCATTTCCAGGCCCAAGGAAAGGTGATAATATGTGGGGACCTAAATGCAAGGACCGGTTGTGAACCTGACTTCATAGACCCACAGGGAAACAACCATGTGTTTGGCCAGACCCCTTTAGATGTCACACCAGCCATCGCAAATCGGAACAACCTTGATCGTGAAATAAATAAAAGCGGTAGGGAGGTAGTGCAACTCTGCCGAGCCTTAGGCCTGTACATAGTTAATGGTAGGTTCAGAGGGGACTCCCAAGGGAGACTCACATACTCATCATCTCTTGGGTCTAGTGTGGTGGACTATACAATCACTGACCTGGACCCCTGCGATATCAACGCATTCACTGTCAGGCAGCAATCCCCCCTCTCAGACCATAACCAAATAAATGTGTACCTTAAACTTTCTGCCCAAACTACAGACACAAAAAAGGAACCCAGTAAGCTACATAAAATAAACCAGACATACAGATGGGCCCCAGACAGTGGAGATAAATTCATCACAGCACTAAATTCACCTGATCTCACAAGTAAAATTTCAAAATTTAAAGAAAATCTATATGAGATCACCAGAGATGGTGTAAACACGGCCATAGAGGATATAAATATGATCTTCCATGAGGCAGCTGTAAAAGCCGACCTCGTGAAACAGAAGAGGAAGCGTCACAAAAGACAAAATAAAAATATGAAATGGTTTGACCACGAATGCAAAAATGCCAGAAAAGACCTGAGAAAAATATCAAACCAAAAGCATCAGCAACCAAACAATCCGGACCTACGTACTAGATACAATGAAACCCTGAAAAGATATAAACACACCATTAGGAACAAAACACAAAACTATACCCACAAAATACTCGAAGAAATTGAAAACTCCACCAATCCTAAACAATTCTGGGAAATGTGGAATAACCTGAGTACAACACAATTGCAAGCATTACCAATCCAAGATGGCGACATCTGGAGAACACATTTTGAAAACCTCTACAAAGACATCCCAATAAACAAAACAAACCCAAGTCAACATCAGGTCACAGAAAAACTCCACACATTAGAAGCAACAATTAAAGACAACCAAAACCCTCTAGACTCCCCAATCACATGGAAAGAACTGGCCACAAAAACAAAATCTCTCCACCTAAAGAAAGCCTGTGGCCCAGACAACATCAAAAATGAAATGCTAAAGTTCAGCAATATGGAGATGCAGGGTGCGATACTCAAACTATTCAACATCATATTACGCTCAGGCTGTTTTCCCGATATCTGGTGCCAAGGACTAATCTCCCCCATATATAAAAGTGGAAACAAATCAGACCCAAATAACTACCGCGGCATCTGTGTCAACAGTTGTCTAGGGAAGTTATTCTGCAGTATTCTAAATAGTAGATTACTTGATTTTCTTAACAAACATAATATCCTCAGAAAAAACCAAATAGGCTTTCTTCCAAAACACCGCACCGCCGACCATATCTATACCCTTCACACCCTCATTGAAAAACATAAACACCAAACAAAAAATGGGAAAATATTCGCCTGTTTCATCGACTTCAAGAAAGCCTTTGACTCTATATGGCACGAAGGGCTCTATTATAAACTTCTTCAGTGTGGAATAGGGGGCAAAGTCTATGACCTTATTAAATCAATGTATCTGAAAAACAAATGCGGGGTCAAAATTGGAGACAAACGCACCGATTTCTTCACCCAGAGAAGAGGCGTCCGGCAGGGCTACAATTTGAGCCCGACCCTGTTCAACATATACATAAATGAATTAGCAGACATGCTGGAGCAAAGCGAGTCACCAGGTCTCCGTCTCCTGGATGGAGAAGTGAAGTCCCTGTTCTATGCGGACGACCTGGTTCTGCTGTCTCCCACAGAACAGGGATTACAGCAACAACTAGACCTACTCGACAAATACTTCCAAAATTGGGCTCTAACAGTAAATCTAAAGAAAACCAACATCATGATTTTTCAGAAAAGACCCAGATGTCAGGAAAACAAATACCAGTTTACCCTCAGTGATATCACTATAGGACACACTATGAGCTACACCTACCTTGGTCTAACTATTACAGCATCAGGGAGCTTCAGCATAGCAGTGAATGCACTAAAAGAAAAAGCCCGAAGAGCCCTATATGCAATAAAAAGAAAATTCTACAACATCCAAATCCCAATCATAATCTGGCTCAAAATATTTGACAGCATAATCCTGCCCATTGCACTGTACGGTAGTGAAGTATGGGGCCCGCTAAATCACCAAAGCTACACTAAATGGGAAAAACACACAATAGAAGCCCTACATGCAGAATTCTGCCGAAGCATCCTTCGCACCCAAAGAAAAACGCCAACAAATGCATGCAGAGCCAAACTAGGCAGATACCCACTGATAATAAACATCCAAAAACGAGCACTAAACTTCCTAAATCACCTCAAATCTAGCTCCCCAGACACCCTTCATTTCAAAGCCTTTCAGACCCAAGAGCTAAACCCAGAAAAGAGTCCCCTGAGTCAGCTGCTACTGAAACTAAGTACTCAGCCGGACCCTGACCAGCCCCAGACCAACACAGCCGTCCAAACACCAATCCGAGTGAACCAAATCATTAAAAAATGCAAAGAAACCTACCTGGAACATTGGAACAAAATAACCGAAAGCCAAAGCAGATTAGAATGTTACCGGGCCCTAAAAAGAGAATATAAACTGGCAGACTACCTCACGACCATCAGAGACACAAAACAGAGACAGACCCTCACCAGGTACAGACTAAGCGGCCACCAACTGGAAATTGAAAAAGGCAGATACAAGAAATCCTGGCAGCCTAGAGAGAATAGAATATGCGATCAATGTCTGGCTGGCGAGGTTGAAACAGAAATGCATTTCCTCCTAAAATGCGAAAAATTCAACACATCAAGAAACATATTATTCAACAAGCTAAGCCAAACAACCCCAGATTTCAAGGAATTGGATGATCTGTCAAAATTGAGATTAGTCCTAGGAGAAGGAGACAGACCATACCTTGGGGCCAAATATGTAACAACATGTCACAACCTGAGGACTGTTTAAAAGTAAGACTGTTTAAAATTAATATTGAACGTACCAAATGAAGTAGAAAGACTGTTTAAAATTAATATTGTTTAAAAGTAATATTGTATGTACCCAACAAATGCCAAATCGATTGACACCTACAGAATGTTGGAAAACTGTACCTTTTTGCTATGTAAGCTTTGGCAATATGGTTCTCTGTAAACTTTCATGCCAATAAAGCATTTGAACTGAACTGAACTGAACTGAGAGAGAGAGAGAGATTGGGTGTGAGAGAGAGAGAGATTGGGAGTGTGGGAGAGAGAGATTGGGAGTGTGAGAGAGAGAAATTGGGAATGTGAGAGAGAGAGAGACTGGGAGTGTGAGAGAGAGAGAGTCTGGGAGTGAGAGAGAGAGAGGTTGGGAGTGTGAGAGAGAGAGAAACTGGGAGTGAGAGAGAGAGAGAGAGAGATTGGGAGTGTGAGAGAGATTGGGATTGTGAGAGAGAGAGAGAGAGAGATTGGGAGTGTTAGGGAGAGAGAGAGATTGGGAGTGTGAGAGAGAGAGATTGGGGGTGTGTGAGAGAGAGAGACTGGGAGTGTGAGAGAGAGAGATTGGGAGTGTGTGAGAGAGATTGGGAGTGTGAGAGAGAGAGATTGGGAGTGTGAGAGAGAGAGAGATTGGGAGTGTGAGAGAGAGAGAGAGATATGGAGCGTGACAGAGAGAGATTGGGAGTGTGAGAGAGAGATTGGGAGTGTGAGAGAGAGAGAGAGACTGGGAGTGTGAGAGAGAGAGAGACTGGGAGTGAGAGAGAGAGAGATTGGGAGTGTGAGAGAGAGAGAAACTGGGAGTGAGAGAGAGAGAGAGAGAGATTGGGAGTGTGAGAGAGATTGGGATTGTGAGAGAGAGAGAGAGATTGGGAGTGTTAGGGAGAGAGAGAGATTGGGAGTGTGAGAGAGAGAGATTGGGAGTGTGAGAGAGAGAGAGACTGGGAGTGTGAGAGAGAGAGTTTGGGAGTGTGAGAGAGATTGGGAGTGTGAGAGAGAGAGATTGGGAGTGTGAGAGAGAGAGAGATTGGGAGTGTGAGAGAGAGAGAGATTGGGAGTGTGAGAGAGAGAGAGTCTGGGAGTGAGAGAGAGAGAGGTTGGGAGTGTGAGAGAGAGAGAAACTGGGAGTGAGAGAGAGAGAGAGAGAGATTGGGAGTGTGAGAGAGATTGGGATTGTGAGAGAGAGAGAGAGAGAGATTGGGAGTGTTAGGGAGAGAGAGAGATTGGGAGTGTGAGAGAGAGAGATTGGGGGTGTGTGAGAGAGAGAGACTGGGAGTGTGAGAGAGAGAGATTGGGAGTGTGAGAGAGAGATTGGGAGTGTGAGAGAGAGAGATTGGGAGTGTGAGAGAGAGAGAGATTGGGAGTGTGAGAGAGAGAGAGAGATATGGAGCGTGACAGAGAGAGATTGGGAGTGTGAGAGAGAGATTGGGAGTGTGAGAGAGAGAGAGAGACTGGGAGTGTGAGAGAGAGAGAGACTGGGAGTGAGAGAGAGAGAGATTGGGAGTGTGAGAGAGAGAGAAACTGGGAGTGAGAGAGAGAGAGAGAGAGATTGGGAGTGTGAGAGAGATTGGGATTGTGAGAGAGAGAGAGAGATTGGGAGTGTTAGGGAGAGAGAGAGATTGGGAGTGTGAGAGAGAGAGATTGGGAGTGTGAGAGAGAGAGAGACTGGGAGTGTGAGAGAGAGAGTTTGGGAGTGTGAGAGAGATTGGGAGTGTGAGAGAGAGAGATTGGGAGTGTGAGAGAGAGAGAGATTGGGAGTGTGAGAGAGAGAGAGATTGGGAGTGTGAGAGAGAGAGATTGGGAGTGTGAGAGTGAGCGAGGTTGGGAGTGTGAGAGAGAGAGAGATTGGGAGTGAGAGAGAGAGAGATTGGGAGTGTGAGAGAGAGAGATTGGGAGTGTGAGAGAAAGAGATTGGGAGGGTGAGAGAGAGAGATTGGGAGTGTGAGAGAGAAAGCGATTGGGAGTGAGAGAGAGAGAGAGAGGGTTTGGGAGTGAGAGAGAGAGAGATTGGGAGTGTGACAGAGAGAGAGATTGGGAGTGTGAGAGAGAGAGATTGGGAGTGTGAGAGAGAGAGACTGGGAGTGAGACAGAGAGAGAGAGAGATTGGGAGTGTGAGAGAGAGAGAGATTGGGAGTGTGGGAGAGAGAGATTGGCAGTGTGAGAGAGAGAGAGAGGCATTGATCAGTGTAGGGAGCAGAGAGAGAGAGAGAGAGGCATTGATCAGTGTAGGGAGCAGAGAGAGAGAGAGAGAGGCATTGATCAGTGTAGGGAGCAGAGAGAGAGAGAGAGAGGCATTGATCAGTTTAGGGAGCAGAGAGAGGCAGAAGCCCGGAGAGAGCGTTGGGAGCTGAGAGCTGAGAGCGCGAAATTTGAATGAAGGGAAACGGCTGAAAGGAGAAAAGGAGCAAAGAGAGGTAACTGCACCTAGAGAGAGAGAGACGGAGCGAGAGAGCGTGAGAGAGAGATTGGGAGAGAATCAGCAGCGCGGCGGCGCGAAGAGATACTGTGAGAAAAAATCCTGAGAGAGAAACCCCGAGAGAGAGAGAAACCCCGAGAGAGAAACCCCGAGCGGAGAGCAGGTGAGAGCCGAAAATCAGCGACAAGTCCCGGGAACGGCAACTCCCAACTTGGGCAGAGTTCGCGGCTGCTCCGAGTAACTCGGGAGAGAGAAACAGTGAGAGAATCAGCGAGAGAGAGAAATAGCGAGAGAGAAACAGCGAGAGAGAGCGCTGAGAGAATCACAGATACACACTGAGACAAAGGCCTGAACCGCGAGACCGGAGACCGGGAGGAGCAGCCCGAACCAGGACAGTAAATAAGAGGCCTGGGGAGGGTGAACCCGAGAACGCGAGGCCCAGAGACCGCGGGATCGGAGACCGGGAGGAGCGGCCCGAACCGGGAAAACGAGTAAGAGGCCTGGGGAGGGTGAACCCGAGACCGCAAGGTCGGAGAACGGGAGGAGCGGCCCGAACCGGGAAAACGAGTAAGAGACCTGGGGAGGGTGAACCCGAGACCGCGAGGCCCAGAGACCGCGGGAACGGAGACCGGGAGACCAGGGCAGAAAACAGCCTGGTGAGTCAAAAAACCCGGGGGCCTGAGACCGACACGACGACGCGAAGAGATCCGCCCAGAGCGCGGAAAGCGAATGAGTCCGGGGCACGGAGAGTGGACGAGTTTGGAACACGGAGAGAGAGAGCGAGTCCGAGACCCAGAGAGCGAGTGAGAGAGTCGGAAGAGGAAAAAAAATAAAAAAAATAAAAATAAAGCCGGAGAAATAAGTTTTACCTAATTCTACCTAAGTTTCATTTTAGTTAAAGTTAGTTCGGAAAAAGTTTAATTTTATTTAAATTTAGTTCGAAAAAAACCTGAAAAAAGAACAACAAACCCGCGAGGAAAAGGAATAGAAACCCGAGAGAAACGATAAACTACCCGAACCAAGAGCCTGTGAGAGAAAGAGAAAGATAAACCTTTAAGAGCAGCTATATCAAAGATGAACCCCTGAAAAACTCCCAATTTTGGACCTAAAAGTGGGCTAAGGTGGAACACGATACAAAAAAGAGAAAAAAAAGTTATCTATCTGAGACAAAAAACAAACGACTACAATGAGCAGGGAAATGATATATCCTGAGCAATGCACAAAAAATAAAGCAAAGGAAAAATACAAGTACACAACACTAAAAAATAACCCAGAGATCCTCTACGTTGACGATACCACACACAAAGGGACTAAGCTGAAGAACAACCTCATATTCTACACCGAATACGTCACCTCCTGGAAGGAGACTTTACAAAAACACTACACATACGTCTCCAGTGAAGGTATTGGCAGTGGAGGCAGACTGAAAATATGTAAAGATGGAAACCTAGATAAAGATGACCCCCTGCTAACCATAAGCTACTACAACTAAAATAGAAAGATCATGATACAGGGGAATGTGGAAAATCTGGACTCCTTCGAAAAGGAATTCCCCCAGTTGAAAACTAAGGCAGACACAAAGAGGACCAATGGACAGGAAACAAAAGAGAGTCAAACAGAGGATGATGAGAGCCAAGTGGAGGAAGAAGAAGAGAGACCAGCAGAGGAAAACACCTCCCTGTCCATCTCCAACCCCCCCACACCTCTCAACGAAAACAAAATGATGAAAGAGAATCTGGCCAAACTAGAACTTGATTTCAACGAATACAGAGAAACACTGGCCAAGAATTTGAAGGAGGAATTCAAACAGCTAAAAACGGAACACGAGTCCACCATCCACAAACTGAGAAAGACCATAGAGAAGCAAAGAAATGAGATCAAAGAACTCCGTACTCAACAAAACAAAACGAAGGAGTCCGTAGAAAGGCTCAGCAGGCAACACAAACCTCTTAAGGTCCAAAAACCTGAGGACACAAAAACACACACAAGGACACAGAACCCGCCGGATGCCACCCCACACGAAGACACACCGAAAGCCACAAACTCTGCTCCAACCAGCCCTCAGTCAAGTCATGCCCAGACTACTGCTACCCAGTCCTCACACACAGGAACACAAAAACCGACAGATACCCCCCCAAACGATGACACACCGAAAGCCCCAAACCCCGCTCCTGCCACACAACATATCCCAGAAACCCAGCCAACAACCAGCCACCAGGCGAGTCCTACCCAGACTACTGTTACCCAGTCTGAAAAACCAGCCCCTCAGGCGGTCCTGCTGACCGACTCCAGCGGAAAGTTTCTGGACCCCCAGAGGCTGTTCCCAGACCATCAAGTCCTGAAAAAATGGTGCAGCAACACAGACCAAGCAATGAAGATCCTGAACAAAGAATCCCTTGGAAGCCCCAAATGGATTGTGATCCACACAGGCACGAACGACCTACGCACCCTACAGGAAGGCACTGCTAGGGCGGTGAGCAGGATGGCGGAAAAGGCCAGCAGGGAATTCCCCGAGGCGCGGATCGTGATCTCCACACTACTGCCCAGAAAGGACACCCCAGCCTATATAATCCACAACACCAACAGGGAGATCGACACGAGATGTTCTGTCCTCCCCAACGTCTCCCTGGCCCATCATCCAAACATCAACACAAGGGACCTCTATGACGAAATACATCTACTCAAACAGCGGATGTGGGTCTTCGCAAGAAACCTCATAAACACTGCCAAAAGACGCAGCCGTCCCACCCCCTCTACCATTGGGAGCCCAAACAGGACCACCAATGTCCCCCACCCCCCTTTACAAAACCAACAACAGAACCGTGCTTTTATACATGACCCAAGACCCCCCTCTAGACCACAGACTGTAGACCAAGAACTGAGAAAGATCATGACGATGCTGAACAGCCTGATAGAAAGCCGGAGAAATTATTAATATTGTTATTTATCATTATCATTATTGTTATCTTATCAGTATTATTACTATTATTAGATAGATATATGTGCATGCCTCATGAAATTTATATTAAATCATCATTTAGCATTATAGAAAATAGTGTTTCCACACTCATCCCACAAAATAGGTCCATTTTATTTCGTTTTATTGAACTATATAAATGCGTTCTTTCCACATAAGCTGCTGGAATATCCAGGGCCTCCGCTCCTCAACTTTTGGGATGAAGAGTACAGACCCTGAATTCCTAAAAGCTATAAAAGACATTGATATAATTGTGTTAACAGAAACATGGTGCCAAAAGGACATGCCGACCCACTGTCCTCCAATGTACCATGAAATCATTGTGCCCTCAGTAAAGAACACTAAAACACGCAAGGGCAGAACCTCCGGGGGAATATTGGTGTGGTATAAGGGAGAACTCGACAAACACATCTCACCGGTAAAACAGGGGAAATCACACGTATGGCTAAAACTAGATAAAAATATAGGAATAGCAAAAAAAGATGTTTACTTATGTGCGATCTACATACCTCCAATAGAATCGCCATATTTCGAAGAGGAGTTATTTGATACTCTCCACATGGAAATCAGCCATTTCCAGGCCCAAGGAAAGGTGATAATATGTGGGGACCTAAATGCAAGGACCGGTTGTGAACCTGACTTCATAGACCCACAGGGAAACAACCATGTGTTTGGCCAGACCCCTTTAGATGTCACACCAGCCATCGCAAATCGGAACAACCTTGATCGTGAAATAAATAAAAGCGGTAGGGAGGTAGTGCAACTCTGCCGAGCCTTAGGCCTGTACATAGTTAACGGTAGGTTCAGAGGGGACTCCCTAGGGAGACTCACATACTCCTCAACTCTTGGGTCTAGTGTGGTGGACTATACAATCACTGACCTGGACCCCTGCGATATCAACTCATTCACTGTCAGGCAGCAATCCCCCCTCTCAGACCATAACCAAATAAATATGTACCTTAAACTTTCTGCCCAAACTACAGACACAAAAAAGGAACCCAGTAAGCTCCATAAAATAAAACAGACATACAGATGGGCCCCAGACAGTGGAGAAAAATTCATCACAGCACTAAAGTCACCTGATCTCACAAGTAAAATATCAAAATTTAAAGAAAACCCATATGAGATCACCAGAGATGGTGTAAACATGGCCATAGAGGATATAAATATGATCTTCCATGAGGCAGCTGTAAAAGCCGACCTTGTGAAACAGAAGAGGAAGCGTCACAAAAGACAAAATAAAAATAAGAAATGGTTTGACCACGAATGCAAAAATACCAGAAAAGACCTGAGAAAAATATCAAACCAAAAGCATCGCCAACCAAACAATCTGGACCTACGTACTAGATACAATGAAACCCTCAAAAGATATAAACACACCATTAGGAACAAAACACAAAACTATACCCACAAAATACTCGAAGAAATTGAAAACTCCACCAATCCAAAACAATTCTGGGAAATGTGGAATAACCTGAGTACAACACAATTGCAAGCATTACCAATCCAAGATGGCGACATCTGGAGAACACATTTTGAAAACCTCTACAAAGACATCCCAAAAAACAAAACAAACCCAAGTCAACATCAGGTCACAGAAAAACTCCACACATTAGAAGCAACAATTAAAGACAACCAAAACCCTCTAGACTCCCCAATCACATGGAAAGAACTGGCCACAAAAACAAAATCTCTCCACCTAAAGAAAGCCTGTGGCCCAGACAACATCAAAAATGAAATGCTAAAGTTCAGCAATATGGAGATGCAGGGTGCGATACTCAAACTATTCAACATCATATTACGCTCAGGCTGTTTTCCCGATATCTGGTGCCAAGGACTAATCTCCCCCATATATAAAAGTGGAAACAAATCAGACCCAAATAACTACCGCGGCATCTGTGTCAACAGTTGTCTAGGGAAGTTATTCTGCAGTATTCTAAATAGTAGATTACTTGATTTTCTTAACAAACATAATATCCTCAGAAAAAACCAAATAGGCTTTCTTCCAAAACACCGCACCGCCGACCATATCTATACCCTTCACACCCTCATTGAAAAACATAAACACCAAACAAAAAATGGGAAAATATTCGCCTGTTTCATCGACTTCAAGAAAGCCTTTGACTCTATATGGCACGAAGGGCTCTATTATAAACTCCTTCAGTGTGGAATAGGGGGCAAAGTCTATGACCTTATTAAATCAATGTATCTGAAAAACAAATGCGGGTTCAAAATTGGAGACAAACGCACCGATTTCTTCACCCAGAGAAGAGGCGTCCGGCAGGGCTGCAATTTGAGCCCGACCCTGTTCAACATATACATAAATGAATTAGCAGACATGCTGGAGCAAAGCGAGTCACCAGGTCTCCGTCTCCTGGATGGAGAAGTGAAGTCCCTGTTCTATGCGGACGACCTGGTTCTGCTGTCTCCCACAGAACAGGGATTACAGCAACAACTAGACCTACTCGACAAATACTGCCAAAATTGGGCTCTAACAGTAAATCTAAAGAAAACCAACATCATGATTTTTCAGAAAAGACCCAGATGTCAGGAAAACAAATACCAGTTTACCCTCAGTGATACCACTATAGGACACACTATGAGCTACACCTACCTTGGTCTAACTATTACAGCATCAGGGAGCTTCAGCATAGCAGTGAATGCACTAAAAGAAAAAGCCCGAAGAGCCCTATATGCAATAAAAAGAAAATTCTACAACATCCAAATCCCAATCAAAATCTGGCTCAAAATTTTTGACAGCATAATCCTGCCCATTGCACTGTACGGTAGTGAAGTATGGGGCCCGCTAAATCACCAAAGCTACACTAAATGGGAAAAACACACAATAGAAGCCCTACATGCAGAATTCTGCCGAAGCATCCTTCGCACCCAAAGAAAAACGCCAACAAATGCATGCAGAGCCGAACTAGGCAGATACCCACTGATAATAAACATCCAAAAACGAGCACTAAACTTCCTAAATCACCTCAAATCTAGCTCCCCAGACACCCTTCATTTCAAAGCCTTTAAGACCCAAGAGCTAAACCCAGAAAAGAGTCCCCTGAGTCAGCTGCTACTGAAACTAAGTACTCAGCCGGACCCTGACCAGTCCCAGACCAACACAGCCGTCCAAACACCAATCCGAGTGAACCAAATCATTAAAAAATGCAAAGAAACCTACCTGGAACATTGGAACAAAATAACCGAAAGCCAAAGCAGATTAGAATGTTACCGGGCCCTAAAAAGAGAATATAAACTGGCAGACTACGTCACGACCATCAGAGACACAAAACAGAGACAGACCCTCACCAGGTACAGACTAAGCGACCACCAACTGGAAATTGAAAAAGGCAGATACAAGAAATCTTGGCAGCCTAGAGAGAATAGAATATGCGATCAATGTCTGGCTGGCGAGGTTGAAACAGAAATGCATTTCCTCCTAAAATGCGAAAAATTCAACACATCAAGAAACATATTATTCAACAAGCTAAGCCAAACAACCCCAGATTTCAAGGAATTGGATGATCTGTCAAAATTGAGATTAGTCCTAGGAGAAGGAGACAGACCATACCTTGGGGCTAAATATGTAACAACATGTCACAACCTGAGGACTGTTTAAAAGTAAGACTGTTTAAAATTAATATTGAACGTACCAAATGAAGTAGAAAGACTGTTTAAAATTAATATTGTTTAAAAGTAATATTGTATATACCCAACAAATGTCAAATCGATTGACACCTACAGAATGTTGGAAAACTGTACCTTTTTGCAATGTAAGCTTTGGCAATATGGTTCTCTGTAAACTTTCATGCCAATAAAGCATTTGAACTGAACTGAACTGAACTGACTGGGAGTGAGAGAGAGAGAGAGATTGGGAGTGTGAGAGAGAGAGAGATTGGGAGTGAGAGAGGTAGAGAGATTGGGAGTGTGAGAGAGAGAGGCTGGGAGTGAGAGAGAGATTGGGAGTGTGAGAGAGAGAAATTGGGAGTGTGAGAGAGAGAGAGACTGGGAGTGTGTGAGAGAGAGAGACTGGGAGTGAGAGAGAGAGAGATTGGGAGTGTGAGAGAGAGAGAAACTGGGAGTGAGAGAGAGAGAGAGATTGGTATGTAAGCTTTGGCAATATGGTTCTCTGTAAACTTTCATGCCAATAAAGCATTTGAATTGGAATTGGAATTGGAATTGGATTGGGAGTGTGAGAGAGATTGGGATTGTGAGAGAGAGAGAGAGATTGGGAGTATTAGGGAGAGAGAGAGATTGGGAGTGTGAGAGAGAGAGATTGGGAGTGTGAGAGAGAGAGAGACTGGGAGTGTGAGAGAGAGAGATTGGGAGTGTGAGAGAGAGATTGGGAGTGTGAGAGAGAGAGAGTGTTTGGGAGTGTGAGAGAGAGATTGGGAGTGTGAGAGAGAGAGAGATTGGGAGTGTGAGAGAGAGAGAGATTGGGAGTGTGAGAGAGAGAGAGATTGGGAGTGAGAGAGAGAGAGATTGGGAGTGTGACAGAGAGAGACTGGGAGTGTGAGAGAGAGAGACTGGGAGTGTGATAGAGAGACTGGGAGTGTGAGAGAGAGACTGGGAGTGTGAGAGAGAGACTGGGAGTGTGAGAGAGAGAGATATTGGGAGTGCAAGAGAGAGAGAGAGATTGGGAGTGTTAGAGAGAGATATTGGGAGTGTGAGGGAGAGAGAGGGAGATTTCCTCCTAAAATGCGAAAAATTCAACACATCAAGAAACATATTATTCAACAAGCTAAGCCAAACAACCCCAGATTTCAAGGAATTGGATGATCTGTCAAAATTGAGATTAGTCCTAGGAGAAGGAGACAGACCATACCTTGGGGCCAAATATGTAACAACATGTCACAACCTGAGGACTGTTTAAAATTAAGACTGTTTAAAATTAATATTGAACGTACCAAATGAAGTACAAAGACTGTTTAAAATTAATATTGTTTAAAAGTAATATTGTATGTACCCAACAAATGTCAAATCGATTGACACCTACAGAATGTTGGAAAACTGTACCTTTTTGCTATGTAAGCTTTGGCAATATGGTTCTCTGTAAACTTTCATGCCAATAAAGCATTTTAATTGGAAATTGGAATTGGAATTGGAGAGATTGGGAGTGTGAGAGAGAGAGATTGGGAATGTGAGAGACAGAGACTGGGACTGTGAGAGAGAGAGACTGGGGAGTGAGAGAGAGAGAGAGATTGGGAGTGTGAGAGAGAGAGACATTGGGAGTGAGAGAGGGAGAGAGATTGGGAGTGTGAGAGTGAGAGGCTGGGAGTGAGAGAGAGATTGGCGAGTATGAGAGAAATTGGGAGTGTGAGAGAGAGAGAGACTGGGAGTGTGAGAGAGTGAGAGACTGGGAGTGAGAGAGAGAGAGATTGGGAGTGTGAGAGAGAGATAAACTGGGAGTGAGAGAGAGAGAGAGATTGGGAGTGTGAGAGAGATTGGGATTGTGAGAGAGAGAGAGAGATTTGGAGTGTTAGGGAGAGAGAGAGATTGGGAGTGTGAGAGAGAGAGATTGGGAGTGTGAGAGAGAGAGAGACTGGGAGTGTGAGAGAGAGAGATTGGGAGTGTGAGAGAGAGAGATTGGGAGTATGAGCGAGATTGGGAGTGTGAGAGAGAGAGAGAGAGAGATATGGAGCGTGACAGAGAGAGATTGGGAGTGTGAGAGAGAGATTGGGAGTGTGAGAGAGAGAGAGACTGGGAGTGTGAGAGAGGGAGAGACTGGGAGTGTGTGAGAGAGATTGGGAGTGTGAGAGAGAGAGTGTTTGGAGTGTGAGAGAGAGATTGGGAGTGTGAGAGTGAGAGATTGGGAGTGTGAGAGAGAGAGAGATTGGGAGTGTGAGAGTGAGAGAGAGATTTGGAGCGTGACAGAGAGAGATTGGGAGTGTGAGAGAGAGATTGGGAGTGTGAGAGAGAGAGACTGGGGAGTGTGAGAGAGAGAGAGACTGGGAGTCAGAGAGAGAGAGATTTGGAGTGTGAGAGAGAGAGAAACTGGGAGTGAGAGAGAGAGAGAGAGAGATTGGGAGTGTGAGAGAGATTGGGATTGTGAGAGAGAGAGAGAGATTGGGAGTGTTAGGGAGAGAGAGAGATTGGGAGTGTGAGAGAGAGAGATTGGGAGTGTGAGAGAGAGAGAGACTGGGAGTGTGAGAGAGAGAGTTTGGGAGTGTGAGAGAGATTGGGAGTGTGAGAGAGAGAGATTGGAGTGTGAGAGAGAGAGAGATTGGGAGTGTGAGGGAGAGAGAGATTGGGAGTGTGACAGAGAGAGATTGGGAGTGTGAGAGAGAGAGATTGGAAGTGTGAGGGAGAGAGAGATTGGGAGTGTGAGAGAGAGAGATTTGGACTGTGAGAGAGGGAGAGATTGGGAGTGTGAGAGCAGAGAGAGAGTTTGGGAGTGTGAGAGAGAGATTGGGAGTGTGAGAGAGAGAGAGATTGGGAGTGTGAGAGAGAGAGAGATTGGGAGTGTGAGAGAGAGAGAGATTGGATTGTGAGATAGAGTCAGAGATTGGGAGTGTGACAGAGAGTGAGATTGGGACTGTGAGAGAAGAGAGAGATTTGGGAGTGTGAGAGTGAGCGAGGTTGGGAGTGTGAGAGAGAGAGAGATTGGAGTGAGAGAGAGAGAGATTGGAAGAGCGAGAGATTGGGAGTGCGAGAGAGCAGAGACTTGGGAGTGCAAGAGAGAGAGACTGGGAGTGTGAGAGGGAGAGAGACTGGGAGTGTGAGAGAGAGAGAGATTGGGTGTGTGAGAGAGAGAAATTGGGAGTGTGAGAGAGAGAGAGACTGGGAGTGTGTGAGAGAGAGAGACTGGGAGTGAGAGAGAGAGAGATTGGGAGTGAGAGAGAGAGAGAGATTGGGAGTGTGAGAGAGAGACTGGGCGTGTGAGAGAGAGAGAGATTGGGAGTGTGAGACAGAGAGATTGGGAGTGTGAGAGAGAGAGATTGGGAGTGAGAGAGAGAGAGATTGGGAGTGAGAGAGGGAGAGAGGGCCAAATATGCAACAACATGTCACAACCTGAGGACTGTTTAAAATTAAGACGGTTTAAAATTAATATTGAACGTACCAAATGAAGTACAAAGACTGTTTAAAATTAATATTGTTTAAAAGTAATATTGTATGTAACCAACAAATGTCAAATCGATTGACACCTACAGAATGTTGGAAAACTGTACCTTTTTGCTGAGTAAGCTTTGGCAATATGGTTCTCTGTAAACTTTCATGCCAATAAAGCATTTGAATTGGAATTGGAATTGGAATTGGAGTGTGAGAGAGAGAGAAACTGGGAGTGAGAGAGAGAGAGAGATTGGTATGTAAGCTTTGGCAATATGGTTCTCTGTAAACTTTCATGCCAATAAAGCATTTGAATTGGAATTGGAATTGGAATTGGATTGGGAGTGTGAGAGAGATTGGGATTGTGAGAGAGAGAGAGAGATTGGGAGTAATAGGGAGAGAGAGAGATTGGGAGTGTGAGAGAGAGAGATTGGGAGTGAGAGAGAGAGAGAGACTGGGAGTGTGAGAGAGAGAGATTGGGAGTGTGAGAGAGAGATTGGGAGTGTGAGAGAGAGAGAGTGTTTGGGAGTGTGAGAGAGAGATTGGGAGTGTGAGAGAGAGAGAGATTGGGAGTGTGAGAGAGAGAGAGATTGGGAGTGTGAGAGAGAGAGAGATTGGGAGTGAGAGAGAGAGAGATTGGGAGTGTGACAGAGAGAGACTGGGAGTGTGAGAGAGAGAGACTGGGAGTGTGATAGAGAGACTGGGAGTGTGAGAGAGAGACTGGGAGTGTGAGAGAGAGACTGGGAGTGTGAGAGAGAGAGATATTGGGAGTGCAAGAGAGAGAGAGAGATTGGGAGTGTTAGAGAGAGATATTGGGAGTGTGAGGGAGAGAGAGATTGGGAGTGCGAGAGAGAGAGATTGGGAGAGCAAGAGAGAGAGACTGGGAGTGTGAGAGGGAGAGAGACTGGGAGTGTGAGAGAGAGAGAGATTGGGTGTGTGAGAGAGAGAGATTGGGAGTGTGAGAGAGAGAGAGATTGGGAGTGAGAGAGAGAGAGATTGGGAGTGTGACAGAGAGAGAGATTGGGAGTGTGAGAGAGAGAGATTGGGAGTGTGAGAGAGAGAGAGATTGGGAGTGTGAGAGAGAGAGAGATTGGGAGTGTGAGAGAGAGAGAGATTGGGAGTGAGAGAGAGAGAGAGAGATTGGGAGTGAGAGAGAGAGAGATTGGGAGTGTGACAGAGAGAGACTGGGAGTGTGAGAGAGAGATTTTGGGAGTGTGAGAGAGAGAGGCTGTGAGTGTGAGAGAGAGAGACTGGGAGTGTGATAGAGAGACTGGGAGTGTGAGAGAGAGACTGGGAGTGTGTGAGAGAGACTGGGAGTGTGAGAGAGAGACTGGGAGTGTGAGAGAGAGAGATATTGGGAGGTGCAAGAGAGAGAGAGAGATTGGGAGTGTCAGAGAGAGAGATTGGGAGTGTGAGGGAGAGAGAGATTGGGAGTGTGAGAGAGAGAGATTGGGAATGTGAGAGACAGAGACTGGGAGTGTGAGAGAGAGAGACTGGGAGAGAGAGAGAGAGAGATTGGGAGTGTGAGAGAGAGAGAGATTGGGAGTGAGAGAGGTAGAGAGATTGGGAGTGTGAGAGAGAGAGGCTGGGAGTGAGAGAGAGATTGGGAGTGTGAGAGAGAGAAATTGGGAGTGTGAGAGAGAGAGAGACTGGGAGTGTGTGAGAGAGAGAGACTGGGAGTGAGAGAGAGAGAGATTGGGAGTGTGAGAGAGAGAGAAACTGGGAGTGAGAGAGAGAGAGAGATTGGGAGTGTGAGAGAGATTGGGATTGTGAGAGAGATAGAGAGATTGGGAGTATTAGGGAGAGAGAGAGATTGGGAGTGTGAGAGAGAGAGATTGGGAGTGTGAGAGAGAGAGAGACTGGGAGTGTGAGAGAGAGAGATTGGGAGTGTGAGAGAGAGATTGGGAGTGTGAGAGAGAGAGACTGGGAGTGTGAGAGAGATTGGGAGTGTGAGAGAGAGAGATATGGAGCGTGACAGAGAGAGATTGGGAGTGTGAGAGAGAGATTGGGAGTGTGAGAGAGAGAGAGACTGGGAGTGTGAGAGAGAGAGAGACTGGGAGTGTGAGAGAGAGATTGGGAGTGTGAGAGAGAGAGAGTGTTTGGGAGTGTGAGAGAGAGATTGGGAGTGTGAGAGAGAGAGAGATTGGGAGTGTGAGAGAGAGAGAGATTGGGAGTGTGAGAGAGAGAGAGAGATTGGGAGTGAGAGAGAGAGATTGGGAGTGTGACAGAGAGAGACTGGGAGTGTGAGAGAGAGAGACTGGGAGTGTGAGAGAGAGACTGGGAGTGTGAGAGAGAGACTGGGAGTGTGAGAGAGAGACTGGAGTGTGAGAGAGAGATATTGGGAGTGCAAGAGAGAGAGAGAGATTGGGAGTGTTAGAGAGAGAGATTGGGAGTGTGATGGAGAGAGAGATTGGGAGTGTGAGAGAGAGAGATTGGGAATGTGAGAGACAGAGACTGGGAGTGTGAGAGAGAGAGACTGGGAGTGAGAGAGAGAGAGAGATTGGGAGTGTGAGAGAGAGAGAGATTGGGAGTGAGAGAGGAGAGAGATTGGAAGTGTGAGCGATAGAGGCTGGGAGTGAGAGAGAGATTGGGAGTGTGAGAGAGAGAAATTGGGAGTGTGAGAGCGAGAGAGACTGGGAGTGTGAGAGAGAGAGAGACTGGGAGTGAGAGAGAGAGAGATTGGGAGTGTGAGAGAGAGAGAAACTGGGAGTGAGAGAGAGAGAGAGATTGGGAGTGTGAGAGAGATTGGGATTGTGAGAGAGAGAGAGAGATTGGGAGTGTTAGGGAGAGAGAGAGATTGGGAGTGTGAGAGAGAGAGATTGGGAGTGTGAGAGAGAGAGAGACTGGGAGTGTGAGAGAGAGAGATTGGGAGTGTGAGAGAGAGAGATTGGGAGTGTGAGAGAGATTGGGAGTGTGAGAGAGAGAGAGAGAGATTTGGCAATATGGTTCGCTGTAAACTTTCATGCCAATAAAGCATTTGAACTGAACTGAACTGAACTGAGATATGGAGCGTGACAGAGAGAGATTGGGAGTGTGAGAGAGAGATTGGGAGTGTGAGAGAGAGAGAGACTGGGAGTGTGAGAGAGGGAGAGACTGGGAGTGTGTGAGAGAGATTGGGAGTGTGAGAGAGAGAGTGTTTGGGAGTGTGAGAGAGTGATTGGGAGTGTGAGAGAGAGAGAGATTGGGAGTGTGAGAGAGAGAGAGATTGGGAGTGTGAGAGAGAGAGAGATTGGAATGTGAGATAGAGAGAGAGATTGGGAGTGTGACAGAGAGTGAGATTGGGAGTGTGAGAGAGAGAGATTGGGAGTGTGAGAGTGAGCGAGGTTGGGAGTGTG
The DNA here is from genome assembly GCF_052327205.1 of Somniosus microcephalus. Taxonomy (NCBI): domain Eukaryota; kingdom Metazoa; phylum Chordata; class Chondrichthyes; order Squaliformes; family Somniosidae; genus Somniosus; species Somniosus microcephalus. Next base: position 55,810 of record NW_028225898.1, read on the forward strand.
AGAGAGAGAGAGATTGGGAGTGATTGAGAGAGAGATTGGAAGAGTGAGAGAGAGAGATTGGGAGTGCGAGAGAGGGAGACTGGGGTGTGTGAGAGAGAGAGATTGGGAGTGTGAGAGAGAGAGAGATTGGGAGTGAGAGAGAGAGAGAGATTGGGAGTGAGAGAGAGAGAGATTGGGAGTGTGACAGAGAGAGAGATTGGGAGTGTGAGAGAGAGAGATTGGGAGTGTGAGAGAGAGAGAGATTGGGAGGGTGAGAGAGAGAGATTGGGAGTGTGAGAGTGAGAGAGATTGGGAGTGAGAGAGAGAGAGAGAGATTGGGAGTGAGAGAGAGAGGGATTGGGAGTGTGAGAGAGAGAGATTGGGAGTGTGAGAGAGAGAGATTGGGAGTGTGAGAGAGAGAGATTGGGAGTGTGAGAGAGAGAGAGACTGGGAGTGTGAGAGAGAGAGAGAGATATGGAGCGTGACAGAGAGAGATTGGGAGTGTGAGAGAGAGATTGGGAGTGTGAGAGAGAGAGAGACTGGGAGTGTGAGAGAGGGAGAGACTGGGAGTGTGTGAGAGAGATTGGGAGTGTGAGAGAGAGAGTGTTTGGGAGTGTGAGAGAGAGATTGGGAGTGTGAGAGAGAGAGAGATTGGGAGTGTGAGAGAGAGAGAGATTGGGAGTGTGAGAGAGAGAGAGATTGGAATGTGAGATAGAGAGAGAGATTGGGAGTGTGACAGAGAGTGAGATTGGGAGTGTGAGAGAGAGAGAGATTGGGAGTGTGAGAGTGAGCGAGGTTGGGAGTGTGAGAGAGAGAGAGATTGGGAGTGAGAGAGAGAGAGATTGGAAGAGTGAGAGAGAGAGATTGGGAGTGCGAGAGAGGGAGACTGGGTGTGTGAGAGAGAGAGATTGGGAGTATGAGAGAGAGAGAGATTGGGAGTGAGAGAGAGAGAGAGATTGGGAGTGAGAGAGAGAGAGATTGGGAGTGTGACAGAGAGAGAGATTGGGAGTGTGAGAGAGAGAGATTGGGAGTGTGAGAGAGAGAGAGATTGGGAGGGTGAGAGAGAGAGATTGGGAGTGTGAGAGTGAGAGAGATTGGGAGTGAGAGAGAGAGAGAGAGATTGGGAGTGAGAGAGAGAGAGATTGGGAGTGTGAGAGAGAGAGATTGGGAGTGTGAGAGAGAGAGATTGGGAGTGTGAGAGATAGAGATTGGGAGTGTGAGAGAGAGAGAGAGATATGGAGCGTGACAGAGAGAGATTGGGAGTGTGAGAGAGAGATTGGGAGTGTGAGAGAGAGAGAGACTGGGAGTGTGAGAGAGAGATATGGAGCGTGACAGAGAGAGATTGGGAGTGTGAGAGAGAGATTGGGAGTGTGAGAGAGAGAGAGACTGGGAGTGTGAGAGAGAGAGAGACTGGGAGTGAGAGAGAGAGAGATTGGGAGTGTGGAAGAGAGAGAGTGATTGGGAGTGTGAGAGAGAGAGATTGGGAGTGCGAGAGAGAGAGATTGGGAGTGTGAGGGAGAGAGAGATTGGGAGTGTGACAGAGAGAGATTGGGAGTGTGAGAGAGAGAGATTGGAAGTGTGAGAGAGAGAGATTGGGAGTGTGAGAGAGAGAGAGATTGGGAGTGCGAGAGAGAGATTGGGAGTGTGAGAGAGAGAGATTGGGAGTGTGCGAGCGAGAGATTGGGAGTGTGTGAGAGAGGGAGAGAGAGAGAGACTGGGAGTGTGAGAGAGAGATTGGGAGTGTGAGAGAGAGAGAGAGAGATTGGGAGTGTGAGAGAGAGAGAGAGAGATTGGGAGGGTGAGAGAGAGAGAGATTGGGAGGGTGAGAGAGAGAGATTGGGAGTGTGAGAGAGAGAGAGATTGGGAGTGAGAGAGAGAGAGAGAGAGATTGGGAGTGAGAGAGAGAGAGATTGGGAGTGTGACAGAGAGAGAGATTGGGAGTGTGAGAGAGAGAGATTGGGAGTGTGAGAGAGAGAGAGACTGGGAGTGTGAGAGAGAGAGATTGGGAGTGTGAGAGAGAGAGATTGGGAGTGTGAGAGAGATTGGGAGTGTGAGAGAGAGAGAGAGAGATTTGGCAATATGGTTCGCTGTAAACTTTCATGCCAATAAAGCATTTGAACTGAACTGAACTGAACTGAGATATGGAGCGTGACAGAGAGAGATTGGGAGTGTGAGAGAGAGATTGGGAGTGTGAGAGAGAGAGAGACTGGGAGTGTGAGAGAGGGAGAGACTGGGAGTGTTTGAGAGAGATTGGGAGTGTGAGAGAGAGAGTGTTTGGGAGTGTGAGAGAGAGATTGGGAGTGTGAGAGAGAGAGAGATTGGGAGTGTGAGAGAGAGAGAGATTGGGAGTGTGAGAGAGAGAGAGATTGGAATGTGAGATAGAGAGAGAGATTGGGAGTGTGACAGAGAGTGAGATTGGGAGTGTGAGAGAGAGAGAGATTGGGAGTGTGAGAGTGAGCGAGGTTGGGAGTGTGAGAGAGAGAGAGATTGGGAGTGAGAGAGAGAGAGATTGGAAGAGTGAGAGAGAGAGATTGGGAGTGCGAGAGAGGGAGACTGGGTGTGTGAGAGAGAGAGATTGGGAGTGTGAGAGAGAGAGAGATTGGGAGTGAGAGAGAGAGAGAGATTGGGAGTGAGAGAGAGAGAGATTGGGAGTGTGACAGAGAGAGAGATTGGGAGTGTGAGAGAGAGATATTGGGAGTGTGAGAGAGAGAGAGATTGGGAGGGTGAGAGAGAGAGATTGGGAGTGTGAGAGTGAGAGAGATTGGGAGTGAGAGAGAGAGAGAGAGATTGGGAGTGAGAGAGAGAGTGATTGGGAGTGAGAGAGAGAGAGATTGGGAGTGTGAGAGAGAGAGATTGGGAGTGTGAGAGAGAGAGATTGGGAGTGTGAGAGAGAGAGAGACTGCCACTACTGCCCAGAAAGGACACCCCAGCCTATATAATCCACAACACCAACAGGGAGATCGACACGAGATGTTCTGTCCTCCCCAACGTCTCCCTGGCCCATCATCCAAACATCAACACAAGGGACCTCTATGACGAAATACATCTACTCAAACAGCGGATGTGGGTCTTCGCAAGAAACCTCATAAACACTGCCAAAAGACGCAGCCGTCCCACCCCCTCTACCATTGGGAGCCCAAACAGGACCACCAATGTCCCCCACCCCCCTTTACAAAACCAACAACAGAACCGTGCTTTTATACATGACCCAAGACCCCCCTCTAGACCACAGACTGTAGACCAAGAACTGAGAAAGATCATGACGATGCTGAACAGCCTGATAGAAAGCCGGAGAAATTATTAATATTGTTATTTATCATTATCATTATTGTTATCTTATCAGTATTATTACTATTACTAGATAGATATATGTGCATGCCTCATGAAATTTATACTAAATCATCACTTAGCATTATAGAAAATAGTGTTTCCACACTCATCCCACAAAATAGGTCCATTTTATTTCGTTTTATTGAACTATATAAATGCGTTCTTTCCACATAAGCTGCTGGAATATCCAGGGCCTCCGCTCCTCAACTTTTGGGATGAAGAGTACAGACCCTGAATTCCTAAAAGCTATAAAAGACATTGATATAATTGTGTTAACAGAAACATGGTGCCAAAAGGACATGCCGACCCACTGTCCTCCAATGTACCATGAAATCATTGTGCCCTCAGTAAAGAACACTAAAACACGCAAGGGCAGAACCTCCGGGGGAATATTGGTGTGGTATAAGGGAGAACTGGACAAACACATCTCACCGGTAAAACAGGGGAAATCACACGTATGGCTAAAACTAGATAAAAATATAGGAATAGCAAAAAAAGATGTTTACTTATGTGCGATCTACATACCTCCAATAGATTCGCCATATTTCGAAGAGGAGTTATTTGATACTCTCCACATGGAAATCAGCCATTTCCAGGCCCAAGGAAAGGTGATAATATGTGGGGACCTAAATGCAAGGACCGGTTGTGAACCTGACTTCATAGACCCACAGGGAAACAACCATGTGTTTGGCCAGACCCCTTTAGATGTCACACCAGCCATCGCAAATCGGAACAACCTTGATCGTGAAATAAATAAAAGCGGTAGGGAGGTAGTGCAACTCTGCCGAGCCTTAGGCCTGTACATAGTTAATGGTAGGTTCAGAGGGGACTCCCAAGGGAGACTCACATACTCCTCAACTCTTGGGTCTAGTGTGGTGGACTATACAATCACTGACCTGGACCCCTGCGATATCAACGCATTCACTGTCAGGCAGCAATCCCCCCTCTCAGACCATAACCAAATAAATGTGTACCTTAAACTTTCTGCCCAAACTACAGACACAAAAAAGGAACACAGTAAGCTACATAAAATAAAACAGACATACAGATGGGCCCCAGACAGTGGAGATAAATTCATCACAGCACTAAATTCACCTGATCTCACAAGTAAAATTTCAAAATTTAAAGAAAATCTATATGAGATCACCAGAGATGGTGTAAACACGGCCATAGAGGATATAAATATGATCTTCCATGAGGCAGCTGTAAAAGCCGACCTCGTGAAACAGAAGAGGAAGCATCACAAAAGACAAAATAAAAATATGAAATGGTTTGACCACGAATGCAAAAATGCCAGAAAAGACCTGAGAAAAATATCAAACCAAAAGCATCGGCAACCAAACAATCCGGGCCTACGTACTAGATACAATGAAACCCTCAAAAGATATAAACACACCATTAGGAACAAAACACAAAACTATACCCACAAAATACTCGAAGAAATTGAAAACTCCACCAATCCAAAACAATTCTGGGAAATGTGGAATAAACTGAGTACAACACAATTGCAAGCATTACCAATCCAAGATGGCGACATCTGGAGAACACATTTTGAAAACCTCTACAAAGACATCCCAAAAAACAAAACAAACCCAAGTCAACATCAGGTCACAGAAAAACTCCACACATTAGAAGCAACAATTAAAGACAACCAAAACCCTCTAGACTCCCCAATCACATGGAAAGAACTGGCCACAAAAACAAAATCTCTCCACCTAAAGAAAGCCTGTGGCCCAGACAACATCAAAAATGAAATGCTAAAGTTCAGCAATATGGAGATGCAGGGTGCGATACTCAAACTATTCAACATCATATTACGCTCAGGCTGTTTTCCCGATATCTGGTGCCAAGGACTAATCTCCCCCATATATAAAAGTGGAAACAAATCAGACCCAAATAACTACCGCGGCATCTGTGTCAACAGTTGTCTAGGGAAGTTATTCTGCAGTATTCTAAATAGTAGATTACTTGATTTTCTTAACAAACATAATATCCTCAGAAAAAACCAAATAGGCTTTCTTCCAAAACACCGCACCGCCGACCATATCTATACCCTTCACACCCTCATTGAAAAACATATACACCAAACAAAAAATGGGAAAATATTCGCCTGTTTCATCGACTTCAAGAAAGCCTTTGACTCTATATGGCACGAAGGGCTCTATTATAAACTTCTTCAGTGTGGAATAGGGGGCAAAGTCTATGACCTTATTAAATCAATGTATCTGAAAAACAAATGCGGGGTCAAAATTGGAGACAAACGCACCGATTTCTTCACCCAGAGAAGAGGCGTCCGGCAGGGCTGCAATTTGAGCCCGACCCTGTTCAACATATACATAAATGAATTAGCAGACATGCTGGAGCAAAGCGAGTCACCAAGTCTCCGTCTCCTGGATGGAGAAGTAAAGTCCCTGTTCTATGCGGACGACCTGGTTCTGCTGTCTCCCACAGAACAGGGATTACAGCAACAACTAGACCTACTCGACAAATACTGCCAAAATTGGGCTCTAACAGTAAATCTAAAGAAAACCAACATCATGATTTTTCAGAAAAGACCCAGATGTCAGGAAAACAAATACCAGTTTACCCTCAGTGATACCACTATAGGACACACTATGAGCTACACCTACCTTGGTCTAACTATTACAGCATCAGGGAGCTTCAGCATAGCAGTGAATGCACTAAAAGAAAAAGCCCGAAGAGCCCTATATGCAATAAAAAGAAAATTCTACAACATCCAAATCCCAATCAAAATCTGGCTCAAAATTTTTGACAGCATAATCCTGCCCATTGCACTGTACGGTAGTGAAGTATGGGGCCCGCTAAATCACCAAAGCTACACTAAATGGGAAAAACACACAATAGAAGCCCTACATGCAGAATTCTGCCGAAGCATCCTTCGCACCCAAAGAAAAACGCCAACAAATGCATGCAGAGCCGAACTAGGCAGATACCCACTGATAATAAACATCCAAAAACGTGCACTAAACTTCCTAAATCACCTCAAATCTAGCTCCCCAGACACCCTTCATTTCAAAGCCTTTCAGACCCAAGAGCTAAACCCAGAAAAGAGACCCCTGAGTCAGCTGCTACTGAAACTAAGTACTCAGCCGGACCCTGACCAGCCCCAGACCAACACAGCCGTCCAAACACCAATCCGAGTGAACCAAATCATTAAAAAATGCAAAGAAACCTACCTGGAACATTGGAACAAAATAACCGAAAGCCAAAGCAGATTAGAATGTTACCGGGCCCTAAAAAGAGAATATAAACTGGCAGACTACCTCACGACCATCAGAGACACAAAACAGAGACAGACCCTCACCAGGTACAGACTAAGCGACCACCAACTGGAAATTGAACAAGGCAGATACAAGAAATCCTGGCAGCCTAGAGAGAATAGAATATGCGATCAATGTCTGGCTGGCGAGGTTGAAACAGAAATGCATTTCCTCCTAAAATGCGAAAAATTCAACACATCAAGAAACATATTATTCAACAAGCTAAGCCAAACAACCCCAGATTTCAAGGAATTGGATGATCTGTCAAAATTGAGATTAGTCCTAGGAGAAGGAGACAGACCATACCTTGGGGCTAAATATGTAACAACATGTCACAACCTGAGGACTGTTTAAAAGTAAGACTGTTTAAAATTAATATTGAACATACCAAATGAAGTAGAAAGACTGTTTAAAATTAATATTGTTTAAAAGTAATATTGTATGTACCCAACAAATGTCAAATCGATTGACACCTACAGAATGTTGGAAAACTGTACCTTTTTGCTATGTAAGCTTTGGCAATATGGTTCTCTGTAAACTTTCATGCCAATAAAGCATTTGAACTGAACTGAACTGACTGGGAGTGTGAGAGAGAGAGAGAGATATGGAGTGTGACAGAGAGAGATTGGGAGTGTGAGAGAGAGATTGGGAGTGTGAGAGAGAGAGAGACTGGAGAGTGTGAGAGAGGGAGAGACTGGGAGTGTGTGAGAGAGATTGGGAGTGTGAGAGAGAGAGTGTTTGGGAGTGTGAGAGAGAGATTAGGAGTGTGAGAGAGAGAGAGATTGGGAGTGTGAGAGAGAGAGAGATTGGGAGTGTGAGAGAGAGAGAGATTGGAATGTGAGATAGAGAGAGAGATTGGGAGTGTGACAGAGAGTGAGATTGGGAGTGTGAGAGAGAGAGAGATTGGGAGTGTGAGAGTGAGCGAGGTTGGGAGTGTGAGAGAGAGAGAGATTGGGAGTGAGAGAGAGAGAGATTGGAAGAGTGAGAGAGAGAGATTGGGAGTGCGAGAGAGGGAGACTGGGTGTGTGAGAGAGAGAGATTGGGAGTGTGAGAGAGAGAGAGATTGGGAGTGAGAGAGAGAGAGAGATTGGGAGTGAGAGAGAGAGAGATTGGGAGTGTGACAGAGAGAGAGATTGGGAGTGTGAGAGAGAGAGATTGGGAGTGTGAGAGAGAGAGAGATTGGGAGGGTGAGAGAGAGAGATTGGGAGTGTGAGAGTGAGAGAGATTGGGAGTGAGAGAGAGAGAGAGAGATTGGGAGTGAGAGAGAGAGAGATTGGGAGTGTGAGAGAGAGAGATTGGGAGTGTGAGAGAGAGAGATTGGGAGTGTGAGAGAGAGAGATTGGGAGTGTGAGAGAGAGAGAGACTGGGAGTGTGAGAGAGAGAGAGAGATATGGAGCATGACAGAGAGAGATTGGGAGTGTGAGAGAGAGATTGGGAGTGTGAGAGAGAGAGAGATTGGGAGTGCGAGAGAGAGATTGGGAGTGTGAGAGAGAGAGATTGGGAGTGTGAGAGAGAGAGAGATTGGGAGTGTGCGAGCGAGAGATTGGAAGTGTGTGAGAGAGGGAGAGAGAGAGAGACTGGGAGTGTGAGAGAGAGATTGGGAGTGTGAGAGAGAGAGAGAGAGATTGGGAGTGTGAGAGAGAGAGAGAGAGATTGGGAGGGTGAGAGAGAGAGAGATTGGGAGGGTGAGAGAGAGAGATTGGGAGTGTGAGAGAGAGAGAGATTCAGAAAAGACCCAGATGTCAGGAAAACAAATACCAGTTTACCCTCAGTGATATCACTATAGGACACACTATGAGCTACACCTACCTTGGTCTAACTATTACAGCATCAGGGAGCTTCAGCATAGCAGTTAATTCACTAAAAGAAAAAGCCCGAAGAGCCCTATATGCAATAAAAAGAAAATTCTACAACATCCAAATCCCAATCAAAATCTGGCTCAAAATTTTTGACAGCATAATCCTGCCCATTGCACTGTACGGTAGTGAAGTATGGGGCCCGCTAAATCACCAAAGCTACACTAAATGGGAAAAACACACAATAGAAGCCCTACATGCAGAATTCTGCCGAAGCATCCTTCGCACCCAAAGAAAAACGCCAACAAATGCATGCAGAGCCGAACTAGGCAGATACCCACTGATAATAAACATCCAAAAACGAGCACTAAACTTCCTAAATCACCTCAAATCTAGCTCCCCAGACACCCTTCATTTCAAAGCCTTTCAGACCCAAGAGCTAAACCCAGAAAAGAGTCCCCTGAGTCAGCTGCTACTGAAACTAAGTACTCAGCCGGACCCTGACCAGCCCCAGACCAACACAGCCGTCCAAACACCAATCCGAGTGAACCAAATCATTAAAAAATGCAAAGAAACCTACCTGGAACATTGGAACAAAATAACCGAAATCCAAAGCAGATTAGAATGTTACCGGGCCCTAAAAAGAGAATATAAACTGGCAGACTACCTCACGACCATCAGAGACACAAAACAGAGACAGACCCTCACCAGGTACAGACTAAGCGACCACCAACTGGAAATTGAAAAAGGCAGATACAAGAAATCCTGTCGGCCTAGAGAGAATAGAATATGCGATCAATGTCTGGCTGGCGAGGTTGAAACAGAAATGCATTTCCTCCTAAAATGCGAAAAATTCAACACATCAAGAAACATATTATTCAACAAGCTAAGCCAAACAACCCCAGATTTCAAGGAATTGGATGATCTGTCAAAATTGAGATTAGTCCTAGGAGAAGGAGACAGACCATACCTTGGGGCTAAATATGTAACAACATGTCACAACCTGAGGACTGTTTAAAAGTAAGACTGTTTAAAATTAATATTGAACATACCAAATGAAGTAGAAAGACTGTTTAAAATTAATATTGTTTAAAAGTAATATTGTATATACCCAACAAATGTCAAATCGATTGACACCTGCAGAATGTTGGAAAACTGTACCTTTTTGCTATGTAAGCTTTGGCAATATGGTTCTCTGTAAACTTTCATGCCAATAAAGCATTTGAACTGAACTGAACTGAACTGATTGGGAGTGAGAGAGAGAGAGAGAGAGATTGGGAGTGAGAGAGAGAGAGATTGGGAGTGTGACAGAGAGAGAGATTGGGAGTGTGAGAGAGAGAGATTGGGAGTGTGAGAGAGAGAGACTGGGAGTGAGAGAGAGAGAGAGATTGGGTGTGTGAGAGAGAGAGAGATTGGGAGTGTGGGAGAGAGAGATTGGCAGTGTGAGAGAGAGAGATTTTGGGAGTGTGAGAGAGAGAGACTGGGAGTGTGAGAGAGAGAGACTGGGAGTGTGATAGAGAGACTGGGAGTGTGAGAGAAAGACTGGGAGTGTGAGAGAGAGAGATATTGGGAGTGCAAGAGAGAGAGAGAGATTGGGAGTGTTAGAGAGAGAGATTGGGAGTGTGAGAGAGAGAGATTGGGAATGTGAGAGACAGAGATTGGGAGTGTGAGAGAGAGAGACTGGGAGTGAGAGAGAGAGAGAGATTGGGAGTGTGAGAGAGAGAGATTGGGAGTGAGAGAGGGAGAGAGATTGGGAGTGTGAGAGAGAGAGGCTGGGAGTGAGAGAGAGATTGGGAGTGTGAGATAGAGAAATTGGGAGTGTGAGAGAGAGAGAGACTGGGAGTGTGAGAGAGAGAGTGACTGGGAGTGAGAGAGAGAGAGATTGGCAGTGTGAGAGAGAGAGAAACTGGGAGTGAGAGAGAGAGAGAGAGAGATTGGGAGTGTGAGAGAGATTGGGATTGTGACAGAGAGAGAGAGATTGGCAGTGTTAGGGAGAGAGAGAGATTGGGAGTGTGAGAGAGAGAGATTGGGAGTGTGAGAGAGAGAGAGACTGGGAGTGTGAGAGAGAGAGATTGGGAGTGTGAGAGAGAGATTGGGAGTGTGAGAGAGAGAGATTGGGAGTGTGAGAGAGAGAGAGATTGGGAGTGTGAGAGAGAGAGAGAGATATGGAGCGTGACAGAGAGAGATTGGGAGTGTGAGAGAGAGATTGGGAGTGTGAGAGAGAGAGAGATTGGGAGTGTGAGAGAGAGAGAGTGATTGGGAGTGTGAGCGAGAGAGAGATTGGGAGTGCGAGAGAGAGAGATTGGGAGTGTGAGGGAGAGAGAGATTGGGAGTGTGACAGAGAGAGATTGGGAGTGTGACAGAGAGAGATTGGAAGTGTGAGAGAGAGAGATTGGGAGTGTGAGAGAGATTGGGAGTGTGAGAGAGAGAGAGATTGGGAGTGTGACAGAGAGAGATTGGGAGTGTGAGAGAGAGAGATTGGGAGTGTGAGAGAGAGAGATTGGGAGTGTGAGAGAGAGAGAGATTGGGAGTGTGAGAGAGAGAGAGAGATATGGAGCGTGACAGAGAGAGATTGAGAGTGTGAGAGAGAGATTGGGATTGTGAGAGAGAGAGAGACTGTGAGTGTGAGAGAGAGAGAGACTGGGAGTGAGAGAGAGAGAGATTGGGAGTGTGAGAGAGAGAGAGATTGGGAGTGCGAGAGAGAGAGGTTGGGAGTGTGAGGGAGAGAGAGATTGGGAGGGTGACAGAGAGAGATTGGGAGTGTGAGAGAGAGAGATTGGACGTGTGAGAGAGAGAGATTGGGAGTGTGAGAGAGAGAGATTGGGAGTGTGAGAGAGAGAGGTTGGGAGTGTGAGAGAGAGAGAGATTGGGAGTGTGCGAGCGAGAGATTGGGAGTGTGTGAGAGAGGGAGAGAGAGAGAGACTGGGAGTGTGAGAGAGAGATTGGGAGTGTGAGAGAGAGAGAGAGAGATTGGGAGTGTGAGAGAGAGAGAGAGAGATTGGGAGTGTGAGAGAGAGAGAGACTTGGAGTGTGAGAGAGAGAGAGATTGGGAGTGTGAGAGAGAGAGATTGGAAGTGTGAGGGAGAGAGATCGGGAGTGCGAGAGAGAGAGATTGGGAGTGTGAGAGAGAGAGAGATTTGGACTGTGAGAGAGAGAGAGATTGGGAGTGTGAGAGAGAGAGTTTGGGAGTGTGAGAGAGAGATTGGGAGTGTGAGAGAGAGAGAGATTGGGAGTGTGAGAGAGAGAGAGATTGGGAGTGTGAGAGAGAGAGATTGGGAGTGTGAGAGTGAGCGAGGTTGGGAGTGTGAGAGAGAGAGAGATTGGGAGTGAGAGAGAGAGAGATTGGGAGTGTGAGAGAGAGAGATTGGGAGTGTGAGAGAAAGAGATTGGGAGGGTGAGAGAGAGAGATTGGGAGTGTGAGAGAGAAAGCGATTGGGAGTGAGAGAGAGAGAGAGAGAGTTTGGGAGTGAGAGAGAGAGAGATTGGGAGTGTGACAGAGAGAGAGATTGGGAGTGTGAGAGAGAGAGATTGGGAGTGTGAGAGAGAGAGACTGGGAGTGAGACAGAGAGAGAGAGAGATTGGGAGTGTGAGAGAGAGAGAGATTGGGAGTGTGGGAGAGAGAGATTGGCAGTGTGAGAGAGAGAGAGGCATTGATCAGTGTAGGGAGCAGAGAGAGAGAGAGAGAGGCATTGATCAGTGTAGGGAGCAGAGAGAGAGAGAGAGAGGCATTGATCAGTGTAGGGAGCAGAGAGAGAGAGAGAGAGGCATTGATCAGTGTAGGGAGCAGAGAGAGGCAGAAGCCCGGAGAGAGCGTTGGGAGCTGAGAGCTGAGAGCGCGAAATTTGAATGAAGGGAAACGGCTGAAAGGAGAAAAGGAGCAAAGAGAGGTAACTGCACCTAGAGAGAGAGAGACGGAGCGAGAGAGCGTGAGAGAGAGATTGGGAGAGAATCAGCAGCGCGGCGGCGCGAAGAGATACTATGAGAAAAAATCCTGAGAGAGAAACCCCGAGAGAGAGAGAAACCCCGAGAGAGAAACCCCGAGCGGAGAGCAGGTGAGAGCCGAAAATCAGCGACAAGTCCCGGGAACGGCAACTCCCAACTTGGGCAGAGTTCGCGGCTGCTCCGAGTAACTCGGGAGAGAGAAACAGCGAGAGAAACAGCGAGAGAGAGAAATAGCGAGAGAGAAACAGCGAGAGAGAGCGCTGAGAGAATCACAGATACACACTGAGACAAAGGCCTGAACCGCGAGACCGGAGACCGGGAGGAGCAGCCCGAACCAGGACAGTAAATAAGAGGCCTGGGGAGGGTGAACCCGAGAACGCGAGGCCCAGAGACCGCGGGATCGGAGACCGGGAGGAGCGGCCCGAACCGGGAAAACGAGTAAGAGGCCTGGGGAGGGTGAACCCGAGACCGCAAGGTCGGAGAACGGGAGGAGCGGCCCGAACCGGGAAAACGAGTAAGAGACCTGGGGAGGGTGAACCCGAGACCGCGAGGCCCAGAGACCGCGGGAACGGAGACCGGGAGACCAGGGCAGAAAACAGCCTGGTGAGTCAAAAAACCCGGGGGCCTGAGACCGACACGACGACGCGAAGAGATCCGCCCAGAGCGCGGAAAGCGAATGAGTCCGGGGCACGGAGAGTGGACGAGTTTGGAACACGGAGAGAGAGAGCGAGTCCGAGACCCGGAGAGCGAGTGAGAGAGTCGGAAGAGGAAAAAAAATAAAAAAAATAAAAATAAAGCCGGAGAAATAAGTTTTACCTAATTCTACCTAAGTTTCATTTTAGTTAAAGTTAGTTCGGAAAAAGTTTAATTTTATTTAAATTTAGTTCGAAAAAAACCTGAAAAAAGAACAACAAACCCGCGAGGAAAAGGAATAGAAACCACGGTGGCATAGTGGTTAGCACTGTTGCCTCACAGCGCCAGGGACCCGGGTTCGAATCCGGCCTCGGGCGACTGTCTGTGTGGAGTTTGCACATTCTCCCCGTGTTTGCGTGGGTTTTCTCCGGGTGCTCCGGTTTCCTCCCACAGTCCAAAGATGTGCGGGTTAGGTTGATTGGCTATGATAAATTGACCCTTAGTAATAGGTGGGGTTACAGGGATAGGGTGGGATATGTGTTGGGGTTACCGGGATCGGGTGGGATGTGTGTCGGTGCAGGCTCGATGGGCCGAAATGGCCTCTATCTGCACTGTGGGGTTTCTGTGATTCTGTGAAACCCGAGAGAAACGATAAACTACCCGAACCAAGAGCCTGTGAGAGAAAGAGAAAGATAAACCTTTAAGAGCAGCTATATCAAAGATGAACCCCTGAAAAACTCCCAATTTTGGACCTAAAAGTGGGCTAAGGTGGAACACGATACAAAAAAGAGAAAAAAAAGTTATCTATCTGAGACAAAAAACAAACGACTACAATGAGCAGGGAAATGATATATCCTGAGCAATGCACAAAAAATAAAGCAAAGGAAAAATACAAGTACACAACACTAAAAAATAACCCAGAGATCCTCTACGTTGACGATACCACACACAAAGGGACTAAGCTGAAGAACAACCTCATATTCTACACCGAATACGTCACCTCCTGGAAGGAGACTTTACAAAAACACTACACATACGTCTCCAGTGAAGGTATTGGCAGTGGAGGCAGACTGAAAATATGTAAAGATGGAAACCTAGATAAAGATGACCCCCTGCTAACCATAAGCTACTACAACAAAAATAGAAAGATCATGATACAGGGGAATGTGGAAAATCTGGACTCCTTCGAAAAGGAATTCCCCCAGTTGAAAACTAAGGCAGACACAAAGAGGACCAATGGACAGGAAACAAAAGAGAGTCAAACAGAGGATGATGAGAGCCAAGTGGAGGAAGAAGAAGAGAGACCAGCAGAGGAAAACACCTCCCTGTCCATCTCCACCCCCCCCACACCTCTCAACGAAAACAAAATGCTGAAAGAGAATCTGGCCAAACTAGAACTTGATTTCAACGAATACAGAGAAACACTGGCCAAGAATTTGAAGGAGGAATTCAAACAGCTAAAAACGGAACACGAGTCCACCATCCACAAACTGAGAAAGACCATAGAGAAGCAAAGAAATGAGATCAAAGAACTCCGTACTCAACAAAACAAAACGAAGGAGACCGTAGAAAGGCTCAGCAGGCAACACAAACCTCTTAAGGTCCAAAAACCTGAGGACACAAAAACACACACAAGGACACAGAACCCGCCGGATGCCACCCCACACGAAGACACACCAAAAGCCACAAACTCTGCTCCAACCAGCCCTCAGTCAAGTCATGCCCAGACTACTGCTACCCAGTCCTCACACACAGGAACACAAAAACCGACAGATACCCCCCCAAACGATGACACACCGAAAGCCCCAAACCCCGCTCCTGCCACACAACATATCCCAGAAACCCAGCCAACAACCAGCCACCAGGCGAGTCCTACCCAGACTACTGTTACCCAGTCTGAAAAACCAGCCCCTCAGGCGGTCCTGCTGACCGACTCCAACGGAAAGTTTCTGGACCCCCAGAGGCTGTTCCCAGACCATCAAGTCCTGAAAAAATGGTGCAGCAACACAGACCAAGCAATGAAGATCCTGAACAAAGAATCCCTTGGAAGCCCCAAATGGATTGTGATCCACACAGGCACGAACGACCTACGCACCCTACAGGAAGGCACTGCTAGGGCGGTGAGCAGGATGGCGGAAAAGGCCAGCAGGGAATTCCCCGAGGCGCGGATCGTGATCTCCACACTACTGCCCAGAAAGGACACCCCAGCCTATATAATCCACAACACCAACAGGGAGATCGACACGAGATGTTCTGTCCTCCCCAACGTCTCCCTGGCCCATCATCCAAACATCAACACAAGGGACCTCTATGACGAAATACATCTACTCAAACAGCGGATGTGGGTCTTCGCAAGAAACCTCATAAACACTGCCAAAAGACGCAGCCGTCCCACCCCCTCTACCATTGGGAGCCCAAACAGGACCACCAATGTCCCCCACCCCCCTTTACAAAACCAACAACAGAACCGTGCTTTTATACATGACCCAAGACCCCCCTCTAGACCACAGACTGTAGACCAAGAACTGAGAAAGATCATGACGATGCTGAACAGCCTGATAGAAAGCCGGAGAAATTATTAATATTGTTATTTATCATTATCATTATTGTTATCTTATCAGTATTATTACTATTATTAGATAGATATATGTGCATGCCTCATGAAATTTATATTAAATCATCATTTAGCATTATAGAAAATAGTGTTTCCACACTCATCCCACAAAATAGGTCCATTTTATTTCGTTTTATTGAACTATATAAATGCGTTCTTTCCACATAAGCTGCTGGAATATCCAGGGCCTCCGCTCCTCAACTTTTGGGATGAAGAGTACAGACCCTGAATTCCTAAAAGCTATAAAAGACATTGATATAATTGTGTTAACAGAAACATGGTGCCAAAAGGACGTGCCGACCCACTGTCCTCCAATGTACCATGAAATCATTGTGCCCTCAGTAAAGAACACTAAAACACGCAAGGGCAGAACCTCCGGGGGAATATTGGTGTGGTATAAGGGAGAACTCGACAAACACATCTCACCGGTAAAACAGGGGAAATCACACGTATGGCTAAAACTAGATAAAAATATAGGAATAGCAAAAAAAGATGTTTACTTATGTGCGATCTACATACCTCCAATAGAATCGCCATATTTCGAAGAGGAGTTATTTGATACTCTCCACATGGAAATCAGCCATTTCCAGGCCCAAGGAAAGGTGATAATATGTGGGGACCTAAATGCAAGGACCGGTTGTGAACCTGACTTCATAGACCCACAGGGAAACAACCATGTGTTTGGCCAGACCCCTTTAGATGTCACACCAGCCATCGCAAATCGGAACAACCTTGATCGTGAAATAAATAAAAGCGGTAGGGAGGTAGTGCAACTCTGCCGAGCCTTAGGCCTGTACATAGTTAACGGTAGGTTCAGAGGGGACTCCCTAGGGAGACTCACATACTCCTCAACTCTTGGGTCTAGTGTGGTGGACTATACAATCACTGATCTGGACCCCTGCGATATCAACTCATTCACTGTCAGGCAGCAATCCCCCCTCTCAGACCATAACCAAATAAATATGTACCTTAAACTTTCTGCCCAAACTACAGACACAAAAAAGGAACCCAGTAAGCTCCATAAAATAAAACAGACATACAGATGGGCCCCAGACAGTGGAGAAAAATTCATCACAGCACTAAAGTCACCTGATCTCACAAGTAAAATATCAAAATTTAAAGAAAACCCATATGAGATCACCAGAGATGGTGTAAACATGGCCATAGAGGATATAAATATTATCTTCCATGAGGCAGCTGTAAAAGCCGACCTTGTGAAACAGAAGAGGAAGCGTCACAAAAGACAAAATAAAAATAAGAAATGGTTTGACCACGAATGCAAAAATACCAGAAAAGACCTGAGAAAAATATCAAACCAAAAGCATCGCCAACCAAACAATCTGGACCTACGTATTAGATACAATGAAACCCTCAAAAGATATAAACACACCATTAGGAACAAAACACAAAACTATACCCACAAAATACTCGAAGAAATTGAAAACTCCACCAATCCAAAACAATTCTGGGAAATGTGGAATAACCTGAGTACAACACAATTGCAAGCATTACCAATCCAAGATGGCGACATCTGGAGAACACATTTTGAAAACCTCTACAAAGACATCCCAATAAACGAAACAAACCCAAGTCAACATCAGGTCACAGAAAAACTCCACACATTAGAAGCAACAATTAAAGACAACCAAAACCCTCTCGACTCCCCAATCACATGGAAAGAACTGGCCACAAAAACAAAATCTCTCCACCTAAAGAAAGCCTGTGGCCCAGACAACATCAAAAATGAAATGCTCAAGTTCAGCAATATGGAGATGCAGGGTGCGGTACTCAAATTATTCAACATCATATTACGTTCAGGCTGTTTTCCCGATATCTGGTGCCAAGGACTAATCTCCCCCATATATAAAAGTGGAAACAAATCAGACCCAAATAACTACCGTGGCATCTGTGTCAACAGTTGTCTAGGGAAGTTATTCTGCAGTATTCTAAATAGTAGATTACTTGATTTTCTTAACAAACATAATATCCTCAGAGAAAACCAAATAGGCTTTCTTCCAAAACACCGCACCGCCGACCATATCTATACCCTTCACACCCTCATTGAAAAACATATACACCAAACAAAAAATGGGAAAATATTCGCCTGTTTCATCGACTTCAAGAAAGCCTTTGACTCTATATGGCACGAAGGGCTCTATTATAAACTTCTTCAGTGTGGAATAGGGGGCAAAGTCTATGACCTTATTAAATCAATGTATCTGAAAAACAAATGCGGGGTCAAAATTGGAGACAAACGCACCGATTTCTTCACCCAGAGAAGAGGCGTCCGGCAGGGCTGCAATTTGAGCCCGACCCTGTTCAACATATACATAAATGAATTAGCAGACATGCTGGAGCAAAGCGAGTCACCAGGTCTCCGTCTCCTGGATGGAGAAGTGAAATCCCTGTTCTATGTGGATGACCTGGTTCTGCTGTCTCCCACAGAACAGGGATTACAGCAACAACTAGACCTACTCGACAAATACTGCCAAAATTGGGCTCTAACAGTAAATCTAAAGAAAACCAACATCATGATTTTTCAAAAAAGGACCAGATGTCAGGAAAACAAATACCAGTTTACCCTCAGTGATAGCACTATAGGACACACTATGAGCTACACCTACCTTGGTCTAACTATTACAGCATCAGGGAGCTTCAGCAAAGCAGTGAATGCACTAAAAGAAAAAGCCCGAAGAGCCCTATATGCAAAAGAAAGAAAATTCTACAACATCCAAATCCCAATCAAAATCTGGCTCAAAATATTTGACAGCATAATCCTGCCCATTGCACTGTACGGTAGTGAAGTATGGGGCCCGCTAAATCACCAAAGCTACACTAAATGGGAAAAACACACAATAGAAGCCCTACATGCAGAATTCTGCCGAAGCATCCTTCGCACCCAAAGAAAAACGCCAACAAATGCATGCAGAGCCGAACTAGGCAGATACCCACTGATAATAAACATCCAAAAATGAGCACTAAACTTCCTAAATCACCTCAAATCTAGCTCCCCAGACACCCTTCATTTCAAAGCCTTTCAGACCCAAGAGCTAAACCCAGAAAAGAGTCCCCTGAGTCAGCTGCTACTGAAACTAAGTACTCAGCCGGACCCTGACCAGCCCCAGACAAACACAGCCGTCCAAACACCAATCCGAGTGAACCAAATCATTAAAAAATGCAAAGAAACCTACCTGGAACATTGGAACAAAATAACTGAAAGCCAAAGCAGATTAGAATGTTACCGGGCCATAAAAAGAGAATATAAACTGGCAGACTACCTCACGACCATCAGAGACACAAAACAGAGACAGACCCTCACCAGGTACAGACTAAGCGACCACCAACTGGAAATTGAAAAAGGCAGATACAAGAAATCCTGGCAGCCTAGAGAGAATAGAATATGCGATCAATGTCTGGCTGGCGAGGTTGAAACAGAGATGCATTTCCTCCTAAAATGCGAAAAATTCAACACATCAAGAAACATATTATTCAACAAGCTAAGCCAAACAACCCCAGATTTCAAGGAATTGGATGACCTGTCAAAATTGAGATTAGTCCTAGGAGAAGGAGACAGACCATACCTTGGGGCCAAATATGTATCAACATGTCACAACCTGAGGACTGTTTAAAATTAAGACTGTTTAAAATTAATATTGAACGTACCAAATGAAGTACAAAGACTGTTTAAAATTAATATTGTTTAAAAGTAATATTGCATGTTACCAGCAAATGTCAAATCGATTGACACCTACAGAATGTTGGAAAACTGTACCTTTTTGCTATGTAAGCTTTGGCAATATGGTTCTCTGTAAACTTTCATGCCAATAAAGCATTTGAATTGGAATTGGAATTGGATTTTGGGAGTGTGAGAGAGACAGACTGGGAGTGTGAGAGAGAGAGACTGGGATTGTGATAGAGAGACTGGGAGTGTGAGAGAGAGACTGGGAGTGTGAGAGAGAGAGATTGGGAGTGTGAGAGAGAGAGAGATTGGGAGTGAGAGAGAGAGAGAGATTGGGAGTGTGAGAGAGAGAGATTGGGAGTGTGAGAGAGAGAGAGATTGGGAGTGTGCGAGAGGGAGAGATTGGGAGTGTGAGAGAGAATGAAATTGGGAGTGTGAGAGAGAGAGAGATTGGGAGTGTGAGAGAGAGAGAGATTTGGAGTGTGAGAGAGAGAGAGAGATTGGGAGTGTGAGAGAGAGATTGGGAGTGTGAGAGAGAGAGAGTGATTGGGAGTGTGAGCGAGAGAGAGATTGGGAGTGCGAGAGAGAGAGATTGGGAGTGTGAGGGAGAGAGAGATTGGTTGTGTAACAGAGAGAAATTGGGAGTGTGAGAGAGAGAGATTGGAAGTGTGAGAGAGAGAGATTGGGAGTGTGAGAGAGAGATTGGGAGTGTGAGAGAGAGAGATTGGGAGTGTGAGAGAGAGAGAGATTGGGAGTGTGAGAGAGAGAGAGAGATATGGAATGTGAGAGACAGAGATTGGGAGTGTGAGAGAGAGAGACTGGGAGTGAGAGAGAGAGAGATTGGGAGTGTGAGAGAGAGAGAGATTGGGAGTGAGAGAGAGAGAGAGAT
This sequence comes from Somniosus microcephalus, assembly GCF_052327205.1. NCBI lineage: Eukaryota > Metazoa > Chordata > Chondrichthyes > Squaliformes > Somniosidae > Somniosus > Somniosus microcephalus. The sequence goes on from NW_028225898.1 coordinate 75,953, forward strand.
TGGGAGTGTGAGAGAGAGAGATTGGGAGTGTGAGAGAGAGAGTGTTTGGGAGTGTGAGAGAGAGATTGGGAGTGTGAGAGAGAGAGAGATTGGGAGTGTGAGAGAGAGAGAGATTGTGAGTGTGAGAGAGAGAGAGATTGGAATGTGAGATAGAGAGAGAGATTGGGAGTGTGACAGAGAGTGAGATTGGGAGTGTGAGAGAGAGAGAGATTGGGAGTGTGAGAGTGAGCGAGGTTGGGAGTGTGAGAGATAGAGAGATTGGGAGTGAGAGAGAGAGAGATTGGAAGAGTGAGAGAGAGAGATTGGGAGTGCGAGAGAGAGAGATTGGGAGTGCAAGAGAGAGAGACTGGGTGTGTGAGAGAGAGAGATTGGGAGTGTGAGAGAGAGAGAGATTGGGAGTGAGAGAGAGAGAGAGAGATTGGGAGTGAGTGAGAGAGAGATTGGGAGTGTGACAGAGAGAGAGATTGGGAGTGTGAGAGAGAGAGATTGGGAGTGTGAGAGAGAGAGAGATTGGGAGGGTGAGAGAGAGAGAGATTGGGAGTGTGAGAGAGAATGAAATTGGGAGTGTGAGAGAGAGAGAGATTGGGAGTGTGAGAGATAGAGAGATTTGGAGTGTGAGAGAGAGAGAGAGATTGGGAGTGTGAGAGAGAGATTGGGAGTGTGAGAGAGAGAGAGTGATTGGGAGTGTGAGCGAGAGAGAGATTGGGAGTGCGAGAGAGAGAGATTGGGAGTGTGAGGGAGAGAGAGATTGGTTGTGTGACAGAGAGAAATTGGGAGTGTGAGAGAGAGAGATTGGAAGTGTGAGAGAGAGAGATTGGGAGTGTGAGAGAGAAAGAGATTGGGAGTGAGAGAGAGAGAGAGAGATTGGGAGTGAGAGAGAGAGAGATTGGGAGTGTGAGAGAGAGAGAGAGATTGGGAGTGTGAGAGAGAGAGAGATTGGGAGTGTGAGAGAGAGAGAGATTGGAATGTGAGATAGAGAGAGAGATTGGGAGTGTGACAGAGAGTGAGATTGGCAGTGTGAGAGAGAGAGAGATTGGGAGTGTGAGAGTGAGCGAGGTTGGGAGTGTGAGAGAGAGAGAGATTGGGAGTGCGAGAGAGAGAGATTGGGAGTGCAAGAGAGAGAGTCTGGGAGTGTGAGAGAGAGAGATTGGGAGTGTGAGCGAGAGAGAGATTGGGAGTGCGAGAGAGAGAGATTGGGAGTGTGAGGGAGAGAGAGATTGGTTGTGTGACAGAGAGAAATTGGGAGTGTGAGAGAGAGAGATTGGAAGTGTGAGAGAGAGAGATTGGGAGTGTGAGAGAGAAAGAGATTGGGAGTGAGAGAGAGAGAGAGAGATTGGGAGTGAGAGAGAGAGAGATTGGGTGTGTGAGAGAGAGAGAGAGATTGGGAGTGTGAGAGAGAGAGAGATTGGGAGTGTGAGAGAGAGAGAGATTGGAATGTGAGATAGAGAGAGAGATTGGGAGTGTGACAGAGAGTGAGATTGGCAGTGTGAGAGAGAGAGAGATTGGGAGTGTGAGAGTGAGCGAGGTTGGGAGTGTGAGAGAGAGAGAGATTGGGAGTGCGAGAGAGAGAGATTGGGAGTGCAAGAGAGAGAGACTGGGAGTGTGAGAGGGAGAGAGACTGGGAGTGTGAGAGAGAGAGAGATTGGGTGTGTGAGAGAGAGAGATTGGGAGTGTGAGAGAGAGAGAGATTGGGAGTGAGAGAGAGAGAGAGAGATTGGGAGTGAGAGAGAGAGAGATTGGGAGTGTGACAGAGAGAGAGATTGTGAGTGTGAGAGAGAGAGATTGGGAGTGTGAGAGAGAGAGATTGGGAGTGTGAGAGAGAGAGAGATTGGGAGTGAGAGAGAGAGAGAGAGATTGGGAGTGAGAGAGAGAGAGATTGGGAGTGTGACAGAGAGAGAGTCTGGGAGTGTGAGAGAGAGAGATTGGGAGTGTGAGAGAGAGAGACTGGGAGTGAGAGAGAGAGAGAGATTGGGTGTGTGAGAGAGAGAGAGATTGGGAGTGTGGGAGAGAGAGATTGGCAGTGTGAGAGAGAGAGATTTTGGGAGTGTGAGAGAGAGAGACTGGGAGTGTGAGACAGAGAGACTGGGAGTGTGATAGAGAGACTGGGAGTGTGAGAGAGAGACTGGGAGTGTGAGAGAGAGATATATTGGGAGTGCAAGAGAGAGAGAGAGATTGGGAGTATTAGAGAGAGAGATTGGGAGTGTGAGGGAGAGAGAGATTGGGAGTGTGAGAGAGAGAGATCGGGAGTGCGAGAGAGAGAGATTGGGAGTGTGAGAGAGAGAGAGATTTGGACTGCGAGAGAGAGAGAGATTGGGAGTGTGAGAGAGAGAGAGTTTGGGAGTGTGAGAGAGAGATTGGGAGTGTGAGAGAGAGAGAGAGATTGGGAGTGTGAGAGAGAGAGAGATTGGGAGTGTGAGAGAGAGAGAGATTGGGAGTGTGAGATAGAGAGAGAGATTGGGAGTGTGAGAGAGAGTGAGATTGGGAGTGTGAGAGAGAGAGATTGGGAGTGTGAGAGTGAGCGAGGTTGGGAGTGTGAGAGAGAGAGAGATTGGGAGTGAGAGAGAGAGAGATTGGAAGAGTGAGAGAGAGAGATTGAGAGAGCGAGAGAGAGAGATTGGGAGTGCAAGAGAGAGAGACTGGGAGTGTGAGAGAGAGAGAGACGGAGAGTGTGAGAGAGAGAGATTGGGTGTGTGAGAGAGAGAGATTGGGAGTGTGAGAGAGAGAGATTGGGAGTGAGAGAGAGAGAGAGAGATGGGGAGTGAGAGAGAGAGAGATTGGGAGTGTGACAGAGAGAGAGATTGGGAGTGTGAGAGAGAGAGATTGGGAGTGTGAGTGAGAAAGAGATTGGGAGTGAGAGAGAGAGAGAGAGAGATTGGGAGTGAGAGAGAGAGAGATTGGGAGTGTGACAGAGAGAGAGATTGGGAGTGTGAGAGAGAGAGATTGGGAGTGTGAGAGAGAGAGACTGTGAGTGAGAGAGAGAGAGAGAGATTGGGAGTGTGAGAGAGAGAGAGATTGGGAGTGTGGGAGAGAGAGATTGGCAGTGTGAGAGAGAGAGATTTTGGGAGTGTGAGAGAGACAGACTGGGAGTGTGAGAGAGAGAGACTGGGAGTGTGATAGAGAGACTGGGAGTGTGAGAGAGAGACTGGGAGTGTGAGAGAGAGAGATATTGGGAGTGCAAGAGAGAGAGAGAGATTGGGAATGTGAGAGACAGAGATTGGGAGTGTGAGAGAGAGAGACTGGGAGTGAGAGAGAGAGAGATTTGGAGTGTGAGAGAGAGAGAGATTGGGAGTGAGAGAGAGAGAGAGATTGGGAGTGTGAGAGAGAGAGATTGGGAGTGTGAGAGAGAGATAGATTGGGAGTGTGCGAGAGGGAGAGATTGGGAGTGAGAGAGGGAGAGAGATTGGGAGTGTGAGAGAGAGAGGCTGGGAGTGAGAGAGAGATTGGGAGTGTGAGAGAGAGAAATTGGGAGTGTGAGAGAGAGAGAGACTGGGAGTGTGAGAGAGAGAGAGACTGGGAGTGAGAGAGAGAGAGATTGGGAGTGTGAGAGAGAGAGAAACTGGGAGTGAGAGAGAGAGAGAGAGAGAGATTGGGAGTGTGAGAGAGATTGGGATTGTGAGAGAGAGAGAGAGATTGGGAGTGTTAGGGAGAGAGAGAGATTGTGATTGTGAGAGAGAGAGAGAGACTGGGAGTGTGAGAGAGAAAGATTGGGAGTGTGAGAGAGAGATTGGGAGTGTGAGAGAGAGAGATTGGGAGTGTGAGAGAGAGAGAGATTGGGAGTGTGAGAGAGAGAGAGAGAGATATGGAATGTGAGAGACAGAGATTGGGAGTGTGAGAGAGAGAGACTGGGAGTGAGAGAGAGAGAGATTGGGAGTGTGAGAGAGAGAGAGATTGGGAGTGAGAGAGAGAGAGAGATTGGGAGTGTGAGAGAGAGAGATTGGGAGTGTGAGAGAGAGAGTGTTTGGGAGTGTGAGAGAGAGATTGGGAGTGTGAGAGAGAGAGAGATTGGGAGTGTGAGAGAGAGAGAGATTGCGAGTGTGAGAGAGAGAGAGATTGGAATGTGAGATAGAGAGAGAGATTGGGAGTGTGACAGAGAGTGAGATTGGGAGTGTGAGAGAGAGAGAGATTGGGAGTGTGAGAGTGAGCGAGGTTGGGAGTGTGAGAGAGAGAGAGATTGGGAGTGAGAGAGAGAGAGATTGGAAGAGTGAGAGAGAGAGATTGGGAGTGCGAGAGAGAGAGATTGGGAGTGCAAGAGAGAGAGACTGGGTGTGTGAGAGAGAGAGATTGGGAGTGTGAGAGAGAGAGAGATTGGGAGTGAGAGAGAGAGAGAGAGATTGGGAGTGAGTGAGAGAGAGATTGGGAGTGTGACAGAGAGAGAGATTGGGAGTGTGAGAGAGAGAGATTGGGAGTGTGAGAGAGAGAGAGATTGGGAGGGTGAGAGAGAGAGAGATTGGGAGTGTGAGAGAGAATGAAATTGGGAGTGTGAGAGAGAGAGAGATTGGGAGTGTGAGAGAGAGAGATTTGGAGTGTGAGAGAGAGAGAGAGATTGGGAGAGTGAGAGAGAGATTGGGAGTGTGAGAGAGAGAGAGTGATTGGGAGTGTGAGCGAGAGAGAGATTGGGAGTGCGAGAGAGAGAGATTGGGAGTGTGAGGGAGAGAGAGATTGGTTGTGTGACAGAGAGTAATTGGGAGTGTGAGAGAGAGAGATTGGAAGTGTGAGAAAGAGATTGGGAGTGAGAGAGAGAGAGAGAGATTGGGAGTGAGAGAGAGAGAGATTGGGAGTGTGAGAGAGAGAGAGAGATTGGGAGTGTGAGAGAGAGAGAGATTGGGAGTGTGAGAGAGAGAGAGATTGGAATGTGAGATAGAGAGAGAGATTGGAAGTGTGACAGAGAGTGAGATTGGCAGTGTGAGAGAGAGAGAGATTGGGAGTGTGAGATTGAGCGAGGTTGGGAGTGTGAGAGAGAGAGAGATTGGGAGTGCGAGAGAGAGAGATTGGGAGTGCAAGAGAGAGAGACTGGGAGTGTGAGAGGGAGAGAGACTGGGAGTGTGAGAGAGAGAGAGATTGGGTGTGTGAGAGAGAGAGATTGGGAGTGTGAGAGAGAGAGAGATTGGGAGTGAGAGAGAGAGAGAGAGATTGGGAGTGAGAGAGAGAGAGATTGGGAGTGTGACAGAGAGAGAGATTGTGAGTGTGAGAGAGAGAGATTGGGAGTGTGAGAGAGAGAGATTGGGAGTGTGAGAGAGAGAGAGATTGGGAGTGAGAGAGAGAGAGAGAGATTGGGAGTGAGAGAGAGAGAGATTGGGAGTGTGACAGAGAGAGAGTCTGGGAGTGTGAGAGAGAGAGATTGGGAGTGTGAGAGAGAGAGACTGGGAGTGAGAGAGAGAGAGAGATTGGGTGTGTGAGAGAGAGAGAGATTGGGAGTGTGGGAGAGAGAGATTGGCAGTGTGAGAGAGAGAGATTTTGGGAGTGTGAGAGAGAGAGACTGGGAGTGTGAGAGAGAGAGACTGGGAGTGTGATAGAAAGACTGGGAGTGTGAGAGAGAGACTGGGAGTGTGAGAGAGAGACTGGGAGTGTGAGAGAGAGAGAGAGATTGGGAGTATTAGAGAGAGAGATTGGGAGTGTGAGGGAGAGAGAGATTGGGAGTGTGAGAGAGAGAGATCGGGAGTGCGAGAGAGAGAGATTGGGAGTGTGAGAGAGAGAGAGATTTGGACTGCGAGAGAGAGAGAGATTGGGAGTGTGAGAGAGAGAGAGTTTGGGAGTGTGAGAGAGAGATTGGGAGTGTGAGAGAGAGAGAGAGATTGGGAGTGTGAGAGAGAGAGAGATTGGGAGTGTGAGAGAGAGAGAGATTGGGAGTGTGAGATAGAGAGAGAGATTGGGAGTGTGAGAGAGAGTGAGATTGGGAGTGTGAGAGAGAGAGATTGGGAGTGTGAGAGTGAGCGAGGTTGGGAGTGTGAGAGAGAGAGAGATTGGGAGTGAGAGAGAGAGAGATTGGAAGAGTGAGAGAGAGAGATTGGGAGTGTGAGAGAGAGAGATTGGGAGTGCAAGAGAGAGAGACTGGGAGTGTGAGAGAGAGAGAGACGGAGAGTGTGAGAGAGAGAGATTGGGTGTGTGAGAGAGAGAGATTGGGAGTGTGAGAGAGAGAGATTGGGAGTGAGAGAGAGAGAGAGAGATGGGGAGTGAGAGAGAGAGAGATTGGGAGTGTGACAGAGAGAGAGATTGGGAGTGTGAGAGAGAGAGATTGGGAGTGTGAGTGAGAAAGAGATTGGGAGTGAGAGAGAGAGAGAGAGAGATTGGGAGTGAGAGAGAGAGAGATTGGGAGTGTGACAGAGAGAGAGATTGGGAGTGTGAGAGAGAGAGATTGGGAGTGTGAGAGAGAGAGACTGGGAGTGAGAGAGAGAGAGAGAGATTGGGAGTGTGAGAGAGAGAGAGATTGGGAGTGTGGGAGAGAGAGATTGGCAGTGTGAGAGAGAGAGATTTTGGGAGTGTGAGAGAGACAGACTGGGAGTGTGAGAGAGAGAGACTGGGAGTGTGATAGAGAGACTGGGAGTGTGAGAGAGAGACTGGGAGTGTGAGAGAGAGAGATATTGGGAGTGCAAGAGAGAGAGAGAGATTGGGAATGTGAGAGACAGAGATTGGGAGTGTGAGAGAGAATAGAATATGCGATCAATGTCTGGCTGGCGAGGTTGAAACAGAAATGCATTTCCTCCTAAAATGCGAAAAATTCAACACATCAAGAAACATATTATTCAACAAGCTAAGCCAAACAACCCCAGATTTCAAGGAATTGGATGATCTGTCAAAATTGAGATTAGTCCTAGGAGAAGGAGACAGACCATACCTTGGGGCTAAATATGTAACAACATGTCACAACCTGAGGACTGTTTAAAAGTAAGACTGTTTAAAATTAATATTGAACGTACCAAATGAAGTAGAAAGACTGTTTAAAATTAATATTGTTTAAAAGTAATATTGTATATACCCAACAAATGTCAAATCGATTGACACCTACAGAATGTTGGAAAACTGTACCTTTTTGCTATGTAAGCTTTGGCAATATGGTTCTCTGTAAACTTTCATGCCAATAAAGCATTTGAACTGAACTGAACTGAACTGAGAGAGAGAGACTGGGAGTGAGAGAGAGAGAGATTGGGAGTGTGAGAGAGAGAGAGATTGGGAGTGAGAGAGAGAGAGAGATTGGGAGTGTGAGAGAGAGAGATTGGGAGTGTGAGAGAGAGATAGATTGGGAGTGTGCGAGAGGGAGAGATTGGGAGTGAGAGAGGGAGAGAGATTGGGAGTGTGAGAGAGAGAGGCTGGGAGTGAGAGAGAGATTGGGAGTGTGAGAGAGAGAGAGACTGGGAGTGTGAGAGAGAGAGAGACTGGGAGTGAGAGAGAGAGAGATTGGGAGTGTGAGAGAGAGAGAAACTGGGAGTGAGAGAGAGAGAGAGAGAGAGATTGGGAGTGTGAGAGAGATTGGGATTGTGAGAGAGAGAGAGAGATTGGGAGTTTTAGGGAGAGAGAGAGATTGGGATTGTGAGAGAGAGAGAGACTGGGAGTGTGAGAGAGAAAGATTGGGAGTGTGAGAGAGAGATTGGGAGTGTGAGAGAGAGAGATTGGGAGTGTGAGAGAGAGAGAGATTGGGAGTGTGAGAGAGAGAGAGAGAGATATGGAATGTGAGAGACAGAGATTGGGAGTGTGAGAGAGAGAGACTGGGAGTGAGAGAGAGAGAGATTGGGAGTGTGAGAGAGAGAGAGATTGGGAGTGAGAGAGAGAGAGAGATTGGGAGTGTGAGAGAGAGAGATTGGGAGTGTGAGAGAGAGAGTGTTTGGGAGTGTGAGAGAGAGATTGGGAGTGTGAGAGAGAGAGAGATTGGGAGTGTGAGAGAGAGAGATTGGGAGTGTGAGAGAGAGAGACTGGGAGTGAGAGAGAGAGAGAGAGATTGGGAGTGTGAGAGGGAGAGAGATTGGGAGTGTGGGAGAGAGAGATTGGCAGTGTGACAGAGAGAGAGATTGGGAGTGTGAGAGAGAGAGATTGGGAGTGTGAGAGAGAGAGAGATTGGGAGGGTGAGAGAGAGAGAGAGAGATTGGGAGTGAGAGAGAGAGAGATTGGGAGTGTGACAGAGAGAGAGATTGGGAGTGTGAGAGAGAGAGATTGGGAGTGTGAGAGAGAGAGACTGGGAGTGAGAGAGAGAGAGAGAGATTGGGAGTGTGAGAGAGAGAGAGATTGGGAGTGTGGGAGAGAGAGATTGGCAGTGTGACAGAGAGAGAGATTGGGAGTGTGAGAGAGAGAGATTGGGAGTGTGAGAGAGAGAGAGATTGGGAGGGTGAGAGAGAGAGAGATTGGGAGTGTGAGAGAGAATGAAATTGGGAGTGTGAGAGAGAGAGAGATTGGGAGTGTGAGAGAGAGAGAGATTTGGAGTGTGAGAGAGAGAGAGTGATTGGGAGTGTGAGCGAGAGAGAGATTGGGAGTGCGAGAGAGAGAGATTGGGAGTGTGAGGGAGAGAGAGATTGGTTGTGTGACAGAGAGTAATTGGGAGTGTGAGAGAGAGAGATTGGAAGTGTGAGAAAGAGATTGGGAGTGAGAGAGAGAGAGAGAGATTGGGAGTGAGAGAGAGAGAGATTGGGAGTGTGAGAGAGAGAGAGAGATTGGGAGTGTGAGAGAGAGAGAGATTGGGAGTGTGAGAGAGAGAGAGATTGGAATGTGAGATAGAGAGAGAGATTGGGAGTGTGACAGAGAGTGAGATTGGCAGTGTGAGAGAGAGAGAGATTGGGAGTGTGAGATTGAGCGAGGTTGGGAGTGTGAGAGAGAGAGAGATTGGGAGTGCGAGAGAGAGAGATTGGGAGTGCAAGAGAGAGAGACTGGGAGTGTGAGAGGGAGAGAGACTGGGAGTGTGAGAGAGAGAGAGATTGGGTGTGTGAGAGAGAGACTGGGAGTGTGAGAGAGAGATATATTGGGAGTGCAAGAGAGAGAGAGAGATTGGGAGTATTAGAGAGAGAGATTGGGAGTGTGAGGGAGAGAGAGATTGGGAGTGTGAGAGAGAGAGATCGGGAGTGCGAGAGAGAGAGATTGGGAGTGTGAGAGAGAGAGAGATTTGGACTGCGAGAGAGAGAGAGATTGGGAGTGTGAGAGAGAGAGAGTTTGGGAGTGTGAGAGAGAGATTGGGAGTGTGAGAGAGAGAGAGAGATTGGGAGTGTGAGAGAGAGAGAGATTGGGAGTGTGAGAGAGAGAGAGATTGGGAGTGTGAGATAGAGAGAGAGATTGGGAGTGTGAGAGAGAGTGAGATTGGGAGTGTGAGAGAGAGAGATTGGGAGTGTGAGAGTGAGCGAGGTTGGGAGTGTGAGAGAGAGAGAGATTGGGAGTGAGAGAGAGAGAGATTGGAAGAGTGAGAGAGAGAGATTGGGAGTGCGAGAGAGAGAGATTGGGAGTGCAAGAGAGAGAGACTGGGAGTGTGAGAGAGAGAGAGACGGAGAGTGTGAGAGAGAGAGATTGGGTGTGTGAGAGAGAGAGATTGGGAGTGTGAGAGAGAGAGATTGGGAGTGAGAGAGAGAGAGAGAGATGGGGAGTGAGAGAGAGAGAGATTGGGAGTGTGACAGAGAGAGAGATTGGGAGTGTGAGAGAGAGAGATTGGGAGTGTGAGTGAGAAAGAGATTGGGAGTGAGAGAGAGAGAGAGAGAGATTGGGAGTGAGAGAGAGAGAGATTGGGAGTGTGACAGAGAGAGAGATTGGGAGTGTGAGAGAGAGAGATTGGGAGTGTGAGAGAGAGAGACTGGGAGTGAGAGAGAGAGAGAGAGATTGGGAGTGTGAGAGAGAGAGAGATTGGGAGTGTGGGAGAGAGAGATTGGCAGTGTGAGAGAGAGAGATTTTGGGAGTGTGAGAGAGACAGACTGGGAGTGTGAGAGAGAGAGACTGGGAGTGTGATAGAGAGACTGGGAGTGTGAGAGAGAGACTGGGAGTGTGAGAGAGAGAGATATTGGGAGTGCAAGAGAGAGAGAGAGATTGGGAATGTGAGAGACAGAGATTGGGAGTGTGAGAGAGAGAGACTGGGAGTGAGAGAGAGAGAGATTTGGAGTGTGAGAGAGAGAGAGATTGGGAGTGAGAGAGAGAGAGAGATTGGGAGTGTGAGAGAGAGAGATTGGGAGTGTGAGAGAGAGATAGATTGGGAGTGTGCGAGAGGGAGAGATTGGGAGTGAGAGAGGGAGAGAGATTGGGAGTGTGAGAGAGAGAGGCTGGGAGTGAGAGAGAGATTGGGAGTGTGAGAGAGAGAAATTGGGAGTGTGAGAGAGAGAGAGACTGGGAGTGTGAGAGAGAGAGAGACTGGGAGTGAGAGAGAGAGAGATTGGGAGTGTGAGAGAGAGAGAAACTGGGAGTGAGAGAGAGAGAGAGAGAGAGATTGGGAGTATGAGAGAGATTGGGATTGTGAGAGAGAGAGAGAGATTGGGAGTGTTAGGGAGAGAGAGAGATTGGGATTGTGAGAGAGAGAGAGAGACTGGGAGTGTGAGAGAGAAAGATTGGGAGTGTGAGAGAGAGATTGGGAGTGTGAGAGAGAGAGATTGGGAGTGTGAGAGAGAGAGAGATTGGGAGTGTGAGAGAGAGAGAGAGAGATATGGAATGTGAGAGACAGAGATTGGGAGTGTGAGAGAGAGAGACTGGGAGTGAGAGAGAGAGAGATTGGGAGTGTGAGAGAGAGAGAGATTGGGAGTGAGAGAGAGAGAGAGATTGGGAGTGTGAGAGAGAGAGATTGGGAGTGTGAGAGAGAGAGTGTTTGGGAGTGTGAGAGAGAGATTGGGAGTGTGAGAGAGAGAGAGATTGGGAGTGTGAGAGAGAGAGAGATTGCGAGTGTGAGAGAGAGAGAGATTGGAATGTGAGAGAGAGAGATTGGGAGTGTGACAGAGAGTGAGATTGGGAGTGTGAGAGAGAGAGAGATTGGGAGTGTGAGAGAGAATGAAATTGGGAGTGTGAGAGAGAGAGAGATTGGGAGTGTGAGAGAGAGAGAGATTTGGAGTGTGAGAGAGAGAGAGTGATTGGGAGTGTGAGTGAGAGAGAGATTGGGAGTGCGAGAGAGAGAGATTGGGAGTGTGAGGGAGAGAGAGATTGGTTGTGTGACAGAGAGTAATTGGGAGTGTGAGAGAGAGAGATTGGAAGTGTGAGAAAGAGATTGGGAGTGAGAGAGAGAGAGAGAGATTGGGAGTGAGAGAGAGAGAGATTGGGAGTGTGAGAGAGAGAGAGAGATTGGGAGTGTGAGAGAGAGAGAGATTGGGAGTGTGAGAGAGAGAGAGATTGGAATGTGAGATAGAGAGAGAGATTGGGAGTGTGACAGAGAGTGAGATTGGCAGTGTGAGAGAGAGAGAGATTGGGAGTGTGAGATTGAGCGAGGTTGGGAGTGTGAGAGAGAGAGAGATTGGGAGTGCGAGAGAGAGAGATTGGGAGTGCAAGAGAGAGAGACTGGGAGTGTGAGAGGGAGAGAGACTGGGAGTGTGAGAGAGAGAGAGATTGGGTGTGTGAGAGAGAGACTGGGAGTGTGAGAGAGAGATATATTGGGAGTGCAAGAGAGAGAGAGATTGGAAGAGTGAGAGAGAGAGATTGGGAGTGCGAGAGAGAGAGATTGGGAGTGCAAGAGAGAGAGACTGGGTGTGTGAGAGAGAGAGATTGGGAGTGTGAGAGAGAGAGAGATTGGGAGTGAGAGAGAGAGAGAGAGATTGGGAGTGAGTGAGAGAGAGATTGGGAGTGTGACAGAGAAAGAGATTGGGAGTGTGAGAGAGAGAGATTGGGAGTGTGAGAGAGAGAGAGATTGGGAGGGTGAGAGAGAGAGAGATTGGGAGTGTGAGAGAGAATGAAATTGGGAGTGTGAGAGAGAGAGAGATTGGGAGTGTGAGAGAGAGAGAGATTTGGAGTGTGAGAGAGAGAGAGAGATTGGGAGAGTGAGAGAGAGATTGGGAGTGTGAGAGAGAGAGAGTGATTGGGAGTGTGAGCGAGAGAGAGATTGGGAGTGCGAGAGAGAGAGATTGGGAGTGTGAGGGAGAGAGAGATTGGTTGTGTGACAGAGAGTAATTGGGAGTGTGAGAGAGAGAGATTGGAAGTGTGAGAAAGAGATTGGGTGTGAGAGAGAGAGAGAGAGATTGGGAGTGAGAGAGAGAGAGATTGGGAGTGTGAGAGAGAGAGAGAGATTGGGAGTGTGAGAGAGAGAGAGATTGGGAGTGTGAGAGAGAGAGAGATTGGAATGTGAGATAGAGAGAGAGATTGGGAGTGTGACAGAGAGTGAGATTGGCAGTGTGAGAGAGAGAGAGATTGGGAGTGTGAGATTGAGCGAGGTTGGGAGTGTGAGAGAGAGAGAGATTGGGAGTGCGAGAGAGAGAGATTGGGAGTGCAAGAGAGAGAGACTGGGAGTGTGAGAGGGAGAGAGACTGGGAGTGTGAGAGAGAGAGAGATTGGGTGTGTGAGAGAGAGAGATTGGGAGTGTGAGAGAGAGAGAGATTGGGAGTGAGAGAGAGAGAGAGAGATTGGGAGTGAGAGAGAGAGAGATTGGGAGTGTGACAGAGAGAGAGATTGTGAGTGTGAGAGAGAGAGATTGGGAGTGTGAGAGAGAGAGATTGGGAGTGTGAGAGAGAGAGAGATTGGGAGTGAGAGAGAGAGAGAGAGATTGGGAGTGAGAGAGAGAGAGATTGGGAGTGTGACAGAGAGAGAGTCTGGGAGTGTGAGAGAGAGAGATTGGGAGTGTGAGAGAGAGAGACTGGGAGTGAGAGAGAGAGAGAGATTGGGTGTGTGAGAGAGAGAGAGATTGGGAGTGTGGGAGAGAGAGATTGGTAGTGTGAGAGAGAGAGATTTTGGGAGTGTGAGAGAGAGAGACTGGGAGTGTGAGAGAGAGAGACTGGGAGTGTGATAGAAAGACTGGGAGTGTGAGAGAGAGACTGGGAGTGTGAGAGAGAGACTGGGAGTGTGAGAGAGAGAGAGAGATTGGGAGTATTAGAGAGAGAGATTGGGAGTGTGAGGGAGAGAGAGATTGGGAGTGTGAGAGAGAGAGATCGGGAGTGCGAGAGAGAGAGATTGGGAGTGTGAGAGAGAGAGAGATTTGGACTGCGAGAGAGAGAGAGATTGGGAGTGTGAGAGAGAGAGAGTTTGGGAGTGTGAGAGAGAGATTGGGAGTGTGAGAGAGAGAGAGAGATTGGGAGTGTGAGAGAGAGAGAGATTGGGAGTGTGAGAGAGAGAGAGATTGGGAGTGTGAGATAGAGAGAGAGATTGGGAGTGTGAGAGAGAGTGAGATTGGGAGTGTGAGAGAGAGAGATTGGGAGTGTGAGAGTGAGCGAGGTTGGGAGTGTGAGAGAGAGAGAGATTGGGAGTGAGAGAGAGAGAGATTGGAAGAGTGAGAGAGAGAGATTGGGAGTGCGAGAGAGAGAGATTGGGAGTGCAAGAGAGAGAGACTGGGAGTGTGAGAGAGAGAGAGACGGAGAGTGTGAGAGAGAGAGATTGGGTGTGTGAGAGAGAGAGATTGGGAGTGTGAGAGACAGAGATTGTGAGTGAGAGAGAGAGAGAGAGATGGGGAGTGAGAGAGAGAGAGATTGGGAGTGTGACAGAGAGAGAGATTGGGAGTGTGAGAGAGAGAGATTGGGAGTGTGAGTGAGAAAGAGATTGGGAGTGAGAGAAAGAGAGAGAGAGATTGGGAGTGAGAGAGAGAGAGATTGGGAGTGTGACAGAGAGAGAGATTGGGAGTGTGAGAGAGAGAGATTGGGAGTGTGAGAGAGAGAGACTGGGAGTGAGAGAGAGAGAGAGAGATTGGGAGTGTGAGAGAGAGAGAGATTGGGAGTGTGGGAGAGAGAGATTGGCAGTGTGAGAGAGAGAGATTTTGGGAGTGTGAGAGAGACAGACTGGGAGTGTGAGAGAGAGAGACTGGGAGTGTGATAGAGAGACTGGGAGTGTGAGAGAGAGATATTGGGAGTGCAAGAGAGAGAGAGAGATTGGGAATGTGAGAGACAGAGATTGGGAGTGTGAGAGAGAGAGACTGGGAGTGAGAGAGAGAGAGATTTGGAGTGTGAGAGAGAGAGAGATTGGGAGTGAGAGAGAGAGAGAGATTGGGAGTGTGAGAGAGAGAGATTGGGAGTGTGAGAGAGAGATAGATTGGGAGTGTGCGAGAGGGAGAGATTGGGAGTGAGAGAGGGAGAGAGATTGGGAGTGTGAGAGAGAGAGGCTGGGAGTGAGAGAGAGATTGGGAGTGTGAGAGAGAGAAATTGGGAGTGTGAGAGAGAGAGAGACTGGGAGTGTGAGAGAGAGAGAGACTGGGAGTGAGAGAGAGAGAGATTGGGAGTGTGAGAGAGAGAGAAACTGGGAGTGAGAGAGAGAGAGAGAGAGAGATTGGGAGTGTGAGAGAGATTGGGATTGTGAGAGAGAGAGAGAGATTGGGAGTGTAAGGGAGAGAGAGAGATTGGGATTGTGAGAGAGAGAGAGACTGGGAGTGTGAGAGAGAAAGATTGGGAGTGTGAGAGAGAGATTGGGAGTGTGAGAGAGAGAGATTGGATGGTGTGAGATGTGAGATGAGGGGTGTGAAGTTGGTTGTATGTCTAGTCTGTGAGTGAGAGAGACTTATTGGGAGTGTGAAGAAGAGTTAGAGAGTTGGAGTGTGAGAGAGAGATTGGGAGTGTGAGAGAGAGAGAGAGAGATATGGAATGTGAGAGACAGAGATTGGAGTGTGAGAGAGAGAGACTGGGAGTGAGAGAGAGAGAGATTGGGAGTGTGAGAGAGAGAGAGATTGGGAGAGAGAGAGAGAGAGAGATTGGGAGTGTGAGAGAGAGAGATTGGGAGTGTGAGAGAGAGAGTGTTTGGGAGTGTGAGAGAGAGATTGGGAGTGTGAGAGAGAGAGAGATTGGGAGTGTGAGAGAGAGAGAGATTGCGAGTGTGAGAGAGAGAGAGATTGGAATGTGAGATAGAGAGAGAGATTGGGAGTGTGACAGAGAGTGAGACTGGGAGTGTGAGAGAGAGAGAGATTGGGAGTGTGAGAGTGAGCGAGGTTGGGAGTGTGAGAGAGAGAGAGATTGGGAGTGAGAGAGAGAGAGATTGGAAGAGTGAGAGAGAGAGATTGGGAGTGCGAGCGAGAGAGATTGGGAGTGCAAGAGAGAGAGACTGGGTGTGTGAGAGAGAGAGATTGGGAGTGTGAGAGAGAGAGAGATTGGGAGTGAGAGAGAGAGAGAGAGATTGGGAGTGAGTGAGAGAGAGATTGGGAGTGTGACAGAGAGAGAGATTGGGAGTGTGAGAGAGAGAGATTGGGAGTGTGAGAGAGAGAGAGATTGGGAGGGTGAGAGAGAGAGAGATTGGGAGTGTGAGAGAGAATGAAATTGGGAGTGTGAGAGAGAGAGAGATTGGGAGTGTGAGAGAGAGAGAGATTTGGAGTGTGAGAGAGAGAGAGAGATTGGGAGAGTGAGAGAGAGATTGGGAGTGTGAGAGAGAGAGAGAGATTGGGAGTGTGAGCGAGAGAGAGATTGGGAGTGCGAGAGAGAGAGATTGGGAGTGTGAGGGAGAGAGAGATTGGTTGTGTGACAGAGAGAAATTGGGAGTGTGAGAGAGAGAGATTGGAAGTGTGAGAGAGAGAGAGAGATTGGGAGTGAGAGAGAGAGAGATTGGGAGTGTGAGAGAGAGAGAGAGATTGGGAGTGTGAGAGAGAGAGAGATTGGGAGTGTGAGAGAGAGAGAGATTGGAATGTGAGATAGAGAGAGAGATTGGGAGTGTGACAGAGAGTGAGATTGGCAGTGTGAGAGAGAGAGAGATTGGGGGTGTGAGATTGAGCGAGGTTGGGAGTGTGAGAGAGAGAGAGATTGGGAGTGCGAGAGAGAGAGATTGGGAGTGCAAGAGAGAGAGACTGGGAGTGTGAGAGGGAGAGAGACTGGGAGTGTGAGAGAGAGAGAGATTGGGTGTGTGAGAGAGAGAGATTGGGAGTGTGAGAGAGAGAGAGATTGGGAGTGAGAGAGAGAGAGAGAGATTGGGAGTGAGAGAGAGAGATTGGGAGTGTGACAGAGAGAGAGATTGTGAGTGTGAGAGAGAGAGATTGGGAGTGTGAGAGAGAGAGAGATTGGGAGTGAGAGAGAGAGAGAGAGATTGGGAGTGAGAGAGAGAGAGATTGGGAGTGTGACAGAGAGAGAGTCTGGGAGTGTGAGAGAGAGAGATTGGGAGTGTGAGAGAGAGAGACTGGGAGTGAGAGAGAGAGAGAGATTGGGTGTGTGAGAGAGAGAGAGATTGGGAGTGTGGGAGAGAGAGATTGGCAGTGTGAGAGAGAGAGATTTTGGGAGTGTGAGAGAGAGAGACTGGGAGTGTGAGAGAGAGAGACTGGGAGTGTGATAGAAAGACTGGGAGTGTGAGAGAGAGACTGGGAGTGTGAGAGAGAGACTGGGAGTGTGAGAGAGAGAGAGAGATTGGGAGTATTAGAGAGAGAGATTGGGAGTGTGAGGGAGAGAGATATTGGGAGTGTGAGAGAGAGAGATCGGGAGTGCGAGAGAGAGAGATTGGGAGTGTGAGAGAGAGAGAGATTTGGACTGCGAGAGAGAGAGAGATTGGGAGTGTGAGAGAGAGAGAGTTTGGGAGTGTGAGAGAGAGATTGGGAGTGTGAGAGAGAGAGAGAGATTGGGAGTGTGAGAGAGAGAGAGATTGGGAGTGTGAGAGAGAGAGAGATTGGGAGTGTGAGATAGAGAGAGAGATTGGGAGTGTGAGAGAGAGTGAGATTGGGAGTGTGAGAGAGAGAGATTGGGAGTGTGAGAGTGAGCGAGGTTGGGAGTGTGAGAGAGAGAGAGATTGGGAGTGAGAGAGAGAGAGATTGGAAGAGTGAGAGAGAGAGATTGGGAGTGCGAGAGAGAGAGATTGGGAGTGCAAGAGAGAGAGACTGGGAGTGTGAGAGAGAGAGAGACGGAGAGTGTGAGAGAGAGAGATTGGGTGTGTGAGAGAGAGAGATTGGGAGTGTGAGAGAGAGAGATTGGGAGTGAGAGAGAGAGAGATTGGAAGAGTGAGAGAGAGAGATTGGGAGTGCGAGCGAGAGAGATTGGGAGTGCAAGAGAGAGAGACTGGGTGTGTGAGAGAGAGAGATTGGGAGTGTGAGAGAGAGAGAGATTGGGAGTGAGAGAGAGAGAGAGAGATTGGGAGTGAGTGAGAGAGAGATTGGGAGTGTGACAGAGAGAGAGATTGGGGGTGTGAGAGAGAGAGATTGGGAGTGTGAGAGAGAGAGAGATTGGGAGGGTGAGAGAGAGAGAGATTGGGAGTGTGAGAGAGAATGAAATTGGGAGTGTGAGAGAGAGAGAGATTGGGAGTGTGAGAGAGAGAGAGATTTGGAGTGTGAGAGAGAGAGAGAGATTGGGAGAGTGAGAGAGAGATTGGGAGTGTGAGAGAGAGAGAGTGATTGGGAGTGTGAGCGAGAGAGAGATTGGGAGTGCGAGAGAGAGAGATTGGGAGTGTGAGGGAGAGAGAGATTGGTTGTGTGACAGAGAGAAATTGGGAGTGTGAGAGAGAGAGATTGGAAGTGTGAGAGAGAGAGATTGGGAGTGTGAGAGAGAAAGAGATTGGGAGTGAGAGAGAGAGAGAGAGATTGGGAGTGAGAGAGAGAGAGATTGGGAGTGTGAGAGAGAGAGAGAGATTGGGAGTGTGAGAGAGAGAGAGATTGGGAGTGTGAGAGAGAGAGAGATTGGAATGTGAGATAGAGAGAGACATTGGGAGTGTGACAGAGAGTGAGATTGGCAGTGTGAGAGAGAGAGAGATTGGGGGTGTGAGATTGAGCGAGGTTGGGAGTGTGAGAGAGAGAGAGATTGGGAGTGCGAGAGAGAGAGATTGGGAGTGCAAGAGAGAGAGACTGGGAGTGTGAGAGGGAGAGAGACTGGGAGTGTGAGAGAGAGAGAGATTGGGTGTGTGAGAGAGAGAGATTGGGAGTGTGAGAGAGAGAGAGATTGGGAGTGAGAGAGAGAGAGAGAGATTGGGAGTGAGAGAGAGAGAGATTGGGAGTGTGACAGAGAGAGAGATTGTGAGTGTGAGAGAGAGAGATTGGGAGTGTGAGAGAGAGAGATTGGGAGTGTGAGAGAGAGAGAGATTGGGAGTGAGAGAGAGAGAGAGAGATTGGGAGTGAGAGAGAGAGAGATTGGGAGTGTGACAGAGAGAGAGTCTGGGAGTGTGAGAGAGAGAGATTGGGAGTGTGAGAGAGAGAGACTGGGAGTGAGAGAGAGAGAGAGATTGGGTGTGTGAGAGAGAGAGAGATTGGGAGTGTGGGAGAGAGAGATTGGCAGTGTGAGAGAGAGAGATTTTGGGAGTGTGAGAGAGAGAGACTGGGAGTGTGAGAGAGAGAGACTGGGAGTGTGATAGAAAGACTGGGAGTGTGAGAGAGAGACTGGGAGTGTGAGAGAGAGACTGGGAGTGTGAGAGAGAGAGAGAGATTGGGAGTATTAGAGAGAGAGATTGGGAGTGTGAGGGAGAGAGAGATTGGGAGTGTGAGAGAGAGAGATCGGGAGTGCGAGAGAGAGAGATTGGGAGAGTGAGAGAGAGAGAGATTTGGACTGCGAGAGAGAGAGAGATTGGGAGTGTGAGAGAGAGAGAGTTTGGGAGTGTGAGAGAGAGATTGGGAGTGTGAGAGAGAGAGAGAGATTGGGAGTGTGAGAGAGAGAGAGATTGGGAGTGTGAGAGAGAGAGATTGGGAGTGTGAGATAGAGAGAGAGATTGGGAGTGTGAGAGAGAGTGAGATTGGGAGTGTGAGAGAGAGAGATTGGGAGTGTGAGAGTGAGCGAGGTTGGGAGTGTGAGAGAGAGAGAGATTGGGAGTGAGAGAGAGAGAGATTGGAAGAGTGAGAGAGAGAGATTGGGAGTGCGAGAGAGAGAGATTGGGAGTGCAAGAGAGAGAGACTGGGAGTGTGAGAGAGAGAGAGACGGAGAGTGTGAGAGAGAGAGATTGGGTGTGTGAGAGAGAGAGATTGGGAGTGTGAGAGAGAGAGATTGGGAGTGAGAGAGAGAGAGAGAGATGGGGAGTGAGAGAGAGAGAGATTGGGAGTGTGACAGAGAGAGAGATTGGGAGTGTGAGAGAGAGAGATTGGGAGTGTGAGTGAGAAAGAGATTGGGAGTGAGAGAGAGAGAGAGAGAGATTGGGAGTGAGAGAGAGAGAGATTGGGAGTGTGACAGAGAGAGAGATTGGGAGTGTGAGAGAGAGAGATTGGGAGTGTGAGAGAGAGAGACTGGGAGTGAGAGAGAGAGAGAGAGATTGGGAGTGTGAGAGAGAGAGAGATTGGGAGTGTGGGAGAGAGAGATTGGCAGTGTGAGAGAGAGAGATTTTGGGAGTGTGAGAGAGACAGACTGGGAGTGTGAGACAGAGAGACTGGGAGTGTGATAGAGAGACTGGGAGTGTGAGAGAGAGACTGGGAGTGTGAGAGAGAGAGATATTGGGAGTGCAAGAGAGAGAGAGAGATTGGGAATGTGAGAGACAGAGATTGGGAGTGTGAGAGAGAGAGACTGGGAGTGAGAGAGAGAGAGATTGGGAGTGTGAGAGAGAGAGAGATTGGGAGTGAGAGAGAGAGAGAGATTGGGAGTGTGAGAGAGAGAGATTGGGAGTGTGAGAGAGAGATAGATTGGGAGTGTGCGAGAGGGAGAGATTGGGAGTGAGAGAGGGAGAGAGATTGGGAGTGTGAGAGAGAGAGGCTGGGAGTGAGAGAGAGATTGGGAGTGTGAGAGAGAGAAATTGGGAGTGTGAGAGAGAGAGAGACTGGGAGTGTGAGAGAGAGAGAGACTGGGAGTGAGAGAGAGAGAGATTGGGAGTGTGAGAGAGAGAGAAACTGGGAGTGAGAGAGAGAGAGAGAGAGAGATTGGGAGTGTGAGAGAGATTGGGATTGTGAGAGAGAGAGAGAGATTGGGAGTGTTAGGGAGAGAGAGAGATTGGGATTGTGAGAGAGAGAGAGACTGGGAGTGTGAGAGAGAAAGATTGGGAGTGTGAGAGAGAGATTGGGAGTGTGAGAGAGAGAGATTGGGAGTGTGAGAGAGAGAGAGATTGGGAGTGTGAGAGAGAGAGAGAGATATGGAATGTGAGAGACAGAGATTGGGAGTGTGAGAGAGAGAGACTGGGAGTGAGAGAGAGAGAGATTGGGAGTGTGAGAGAGAGAGAGATTGGGAGTGAGAGAGAGAGAGAGATTGGGAGTGTGAGAGAGAGAGATTGGGAGTGTGAGAGAGAGAGTGTTTGGGAGTGTGAGAGAGAGATTGGGAGTGTGAGAGAGAGAGAGATTGGGAGTGTGAGAGAGAGAGAGATTGCGAGTGTGAGAGAGAGAGAGATTGGAATGTGAGATAGAGAGAGAGATTGGGAGTGTGACAGAGAGTGAGATTGGGAGTGTGAGAGAGAGAGAGATTGGGAGTGTGAGAGTGAGCGAGGTTGGGAGTGTGAGAGAGAGAGAGATTGGGAGTGAGAGAGAGAGAGATTGGAAGAGTGAGAGAGAGAGATTGGGAGTGCGAGAGAGAGAGATTGGGAGTGCAAGAGAGAGAGACTGGGTGTGTGAGAGAGAGAGATTGGGAGTGTGAGAGAGAGAGAGATTGGGAGTGAGAGAGAGAGAGAGAGATTGGGAGTGAGTGAGAGAGAGATTGGGAGTGTGACAGAGAGAGAGATTGGGAGTGTGAGAGAGAGAGATTGGGAGTGTGAGAGAGAGAGAGATTGGGAGGGTGAGAGAGAGAGAGATTGGGAGGGTGAGAGAGAGAGATTGGGAGTGTGAGAGAGAGAGATTGGGAGAGAGAGAGAGAGAGAGAGATTGGGAGTGAGAGAGAGAGAGATTGGGAGTGTGACAGAGAGAGAGACTGGGAGTGTGAGAGAGAGAGATTGGGAGTGTGAGAGAGAGAGACTGGGAGTGAGAGAGAGAGAGAGATTGGGTGTGTGAGAGAGAGAGAGATTGGGAGTGTGGGAGAGAGAGATTGGCAGTGTGAGAGAGAGAGATTTTGGGAGTGTGAGAGAGAGAGACTGGGAGTGTGAGAGAGATATAAAAGACATTGATATAATTGTGTTAACAGAAACATGGTGCCAAAAGGACGTGCCGACCCACTGTCCTCCAATGTACCATGAAATCATTGTGCCCTCAGTAAAGAACACCAAAACACGCAAGGGCAGAACCTCCGGGGGAATATTGGTGTGGTATAAGGGAGAACTGGACAAACACATCTCACCGGTAAAACAGGGAAAATCACACGTATGGCTAAAACTAGATAAAAATATAGGAATAGCAAAAAAAGATGTTTACTTATGTGCGATCTACATACCTCCAATAGAATCGCCATATTTCGAAGAGGAGTTATTTGATACTCTCCACATGGAAATCAGCCATTTCCAGGCCCAAGGAAAGGTGATAATATGTGGGGACCTAAATGCAAGGACCGGTTGTGAACCTGATTTCATCGACCCACAGGGAAACAACCATGTGTTTGGCCAGACCCCTTTAGATGTCACACCAGCCATCGCAAATCGGAACAACCTTGATCGTGAAATAAATAAAAGCGGTAGGGAGGTAGTGCAACTCTGCCGAGCCTTAGGCCTGTACATAGTTAACGGTAGGTTCAGAGGGGACTCCCTAGGGAGACTCACATACTCCTCAACTCTTGGGTCTAGTGTGGTGGACTATACAATCACTGACCTGGACCCCTGCGATATCAACTCATTCACTGTCAGGCAGCAATCCCCCCTCTCAGACCATAACCAAATAAATATGTACCTTAAACTTTCTGCCCAAACTACAGACACAAAAAAGGAACCCAGTAAGCTCCATAAAATAAACCAGACATACAGATGGGCCCCAGACAGTGGAGAAAAATTCATCACCTGATCTCACAAGTAAAATATCAAAATTTAAAGAAAACCCATACGAGATCACCAGAGATGGTGTAAACATGGCCATAGAGGATATAAATATGATCTTCCATGAGGCAGCTGTAAAAGCCGACCTTGTGAAACAGAAGAGGAAGCGTCACAAAAGACAAAATAACAATAAGAAATGGTTTGACCACGAATGCAAAATTGCCAGAAAAGACCTGAGAAAAATATCAAACCAAAAGCATCACCAACCAAACAATCCGGACCTACGTACTAGATACAATGAAACCCTCAAAAGATATTAACACACCATTAGGAACAAAACACAAAACTATACCCACAAAATACTCGAAGAAATTGAAAACTCCACCAATCCAAAACAATTCTGGGAAATGTGGAATAACCTGAGTACAACACAATTGCAAGCATTACCAATCCAAGATGGAGACATCTGGAGAACACATTTTGAAAACCTCTACAAAGACATCCCAATAAACGAAACAAACCCAAGTCAACATCAGGTCACAGAAAAACTCCACACATTAGAAGCAACAATTAAAGACAACCAAAACCCTCTCGACTCCCCAATCACATGGAAAGAACTGGCCACAAAAACAAAATCTCTCCACCTAAAGAAAGCCTGTGGCCCAGACAACATCAAAAATGAAATGCTCAAGTTCAGCAATATGGAGATGCAGGGTGCGATACTCAAACTATTCAACATCATATTACGCTCAGGCTGTTTTCCCGATATCTGGTGCCAAGGACTAATCTCCCCCATATATAAAAGTGGAAACAAATCAGACCCAAATAACTACCGCGGCATCTGTGTCAACAGTTGTCTAGGGAAGTTATTCTGCAGTATTCTAAATAGTAGATTACTTGATTTTCTTAACAAACATAATACCCTCAGAAAAAACCAAATAGGCTTTCTTCCAAAACACCGCACAGCCGACCATATCTATACCCTTCACACCCTCATTGGAAAACATATACACCAAACAAAAAATGGGAAAATATTCGCCTGTTTCATCGACTTCAAGAAAGCCTTTGACTCTATATGGCACGAAGGGCTCTATTATAAACTTCTTCAGTGTGGAATAGGGGGCAAAGTCTATGACCTTATTAAATCAATGTATCTGAAAAACAAATGCGGGGTCAAAATTGGAGACAAACGCACCGATTTCTTCACCCAGAGAAGAGGCGTCCGGCAGGGCTGCAATTTGAGCCCGACCCTGTTCAACATATACATAAATGAATTAGCAGACATGCTGGAGCAAAGCGAGTCACCAGGTCTCCGTCTCCTGGATGGAGAAGTGAAATCCCTGTTCTATGCGGACGACCTGGTTCTGCTGTCTCCCACAGAACAGGGATTACAGCAACAACTAGACCTACTCGACAAATACTGCCAAAATTGGGCTCTAACAGTAAATCTAAAGAAAACCAACATCATGATTTTTCAAAAAAGACCCAGATGTCAGGAAAACAAATACCAGTTTACCCTCAGTGATACCACTATAGGACACACTATGAGCTACACCTACCTTGGTCTAACTATTACATCATCAGGGAGCTTCAGCATAGCAGTGAATGCACTAAAAGAAAAAGCCCGAAGAGCCCTATATGCAATAAAAAGAAAATTCTACAACATCCAAATCCCAATCAAAATCTGGCTCAAAATATTTGACAGCATAATCCTGCCCATTGCACTGTACGGTAGTGAAGTATGGGGCCCGCTAAATCACCAAAGCTATACTAAATGGGAAAAACACACAATAGAAGCCCTACATGCAGAATTCTGCCGAAGCATCCTTCGCACCCAAAGAAAAACGCCAACAAATGCATGCAGAGCCGAAATAGGCAGATACCCACTGATAATAAACATCCAAAAACGAGCACTAAACTTCCGAAACCACCTCAAATCTAGCTCCCCAGACACCCTTCATTTCAAAGCCTTTCAGACCCAAGAGCTAAATCCAGAAAAGAGTCCCCTGAGTCAGCTGCTACTGAAACTAAGGACTCAGCCGGACCCTGACCAGCCCCAGACCAACACAGCCGTCCAAACACCAATCCGAGTGAACCAAATCATTAAAAAATGCAAAGAAACCTACCTGGAACATTGGAACAAAATAACCGAAAGCCAAAGCAGATTAGAATGTTACCGGGCCCTAAAAAGAGAATATAAACTGGCAGACTACCTCACGACCATCAGAGACACAAAACAGAGACAGACCCTCACCAGGTACAGACTAAGCGACCACCAACTGGAAATTGAAAAAGGCAGATACAAGAAATCCTGGCAGCCTAGAGAGAATAGAATATGCGATCAATGTCTGGCTGGCGAGGTTGAAACAGAAATGCATTTCCTCCTAAAATGCGAAAAATTCAACACATCAAGAAACATATTATTCAACAAGCTAAGCCAAACAACCCCAGATTTCAAGGAATTGGATGATCTGTCAAAATTGAGATTAGTCTTAGGAGAAGGAGACAGACCATACCTTGGGGCCAAATATGTAACAACATGTCACAACCTGAGGACTGTTTAAAATTAAGACTGTTTAAAATTAATATTGAACGTACCAAATGAAGTACAAAGACTGTTTAAAATTAATATTGTTTAAAAGTATTATTGTATGTACCCAACAAATGTCAAATCGATTGACACCTACAGAATGTTGGAAAACTGTACCTTTTTGCAATGTAAGCTTTGGCAATATGGTTCTCTGTAAACTTTCATGCCAATAAAGCATTTGAACTGAACTGAACTGAACTGAACTTAGAGAGATTGGGAGTGAGAGAGAGAGAGAGTTTGGGAGTGTGAGAGAGAGATTGTGAGTGTGAGAGATAGAGAGATTGGGAGTGTGAGAGAGAGAGAGATTGGGAGTGTGAGAGAGAGAGAGTTTGGGAGTGTGAGAGAGAGAGAGATTGGGAGTGTGAGAGAGAGAGAGATTGGGAGTGTGCGAGCGAGAGATTGGGAGTGTGTGAGAGAGGGAGAGAGAGAGAGACTGGGAGTGTGAGAGAGAGATTGGGAGTGTGAGAGAGAGAGAGAGAGATTGGGAGTGTGAGAGAGAGAGAGAGAGATTGGGAGTGTGACAGAGAGAGATTGGGAGTGTGAGAGAGAGAGATTGGAAGTCTGAGAGAGAGAGATTGGGAGTGTGAGAGAGATAGAGATTGGAAGTGTGAGGGAGAGAGAGATTGGGAGTGTGAGAGAGAGAGAGATTTGGACTGTGAGAGAGAGAGAGATTGGGAGTGTGAGAGAGAGAGAGAGTTTGGGAGTGTGAGAGAGAGATTGGGAGTGTGAGAGAGAGAGAGATTGGGAGTGTGAGAGAGAGAGAGATTGGGAGTGTGAGAGAGAGAGAGATTGGAATGTGAGATAGAGAGAGAGATTGGGAGTGTGACAGAGAGCGAGATTGGGAGTGTGAGAGAGAGAGAGAGATTGGGAGTGTGAGCGTGAGCGAGGTTGGGAGTGTGAGAGAGAGAGAGATTGGGAGTGAGAGAGAGAGAGATTGGAAGAGTGATAGAGAGAGATTGGGAGTGCGAGAGAGAGAGATTGGGAGTGCAAGAGAGAGAGACTGGGAGTATGAGAGGGAGAGAGACTGGGAGTGTGAGAGAGAGAGAGATTTGGTGTGTGAGAGAGAGAGATTAGGAGTGTGAGAGAGAGAGAGATTGGGAGTGAGAGAGAGAGAGAGAGATTGGGAGTGAGAGAGAGAGAGAGAGAGATATGGAGCGTGACAGAGAGAGATTGGGAGTGTGAGAGAGAGATTGGGAGTGTGAGAGAGAGAAAGACTGGGAGTGTGAGAGAGAGAGAGACTGGGAGTGAGAGAGAGAGAGATTGGGAGTGTGAGAGAGAGAGAGTGATTGGGAGTGTGAGCGAGAGAGAGATTGGGAGTGCGAGAGAGAGAGATTGGGAATGTGAGGGAGAGAGAGATTGGGAGTGTGACAGAGAGAGATTGGGAATGTGAGAGAGAGAGATTGGAAGTGTGAGAGAGAGAGATTGGGAGTGTGAGAGAGAGAGAGATTGGAAGTGTGAGGGAGAGAGAGATTGGGAGTGTGAGAGAGAGAGATTTGGGCTGTGAGAGAGAGAGAGATTGGGAGTGTGAGAGAGAGAGAGTGTTTGGGAGTGTGAGAGAGAGATTGGGAGTGTGAGAGAGAGAGAGATTGGGAGTGTGAGAGAGAGAGAGATTGGGAGTGTGAGAGAGAGAGAGAGATTGGAATGTGAGATAGAGAGAGAGATTGGGAGTGTGACAGAGAGTGAGATTGGGAGTGTGAGAGAGAGAGAGATTGGGAGTGTGAGAGTGAGCGAGGTTGGGAGTGTGAGAGAGAGAGAGATTGGGAGTGAGAGAGAGAGAGATTGGAAGAGTGAGAGAGAGAGATTGGGAGTGCGAGAGAGAGAGATTGGGAGTACAAGAGAGAGAGACTGGGAGTGTGAGAGAGAGAGAGACTGGGAGTGTGAGAGAGAGAGAGATTGGGTGTGTGAGAGAGAGAGATTGGGAGTGTGAGAGAGAGAGAGATTGGGAGTGAGAGAGAGAGAGAGAGATTGGGAGTGAGAGAGAGAGAGAGTTTGGGAGTGTGAGAGAGAGATTGGGAGTGTGAGAGATGGAGAGATTGGGAGTGTGAGGGAGAGAGAGTTTGGGAGTGTGAGAGAGAGAGAGATTTGGACTGTGAGAGAGAGAGAGATTGGGAGTGTGAGAGAGAGAGAGAGTTTGGGAGTGTGAGAGAGAGATTGGGACTGTGAGAGAGAGAGAGATTGGGAGTGTGAGAGAGAGAGAGATTGGGAGTGTGAGAGAGAGAGAGATTGGAATGTGAGATAGAGAGAGAGATTGGGAGTGTGACAGAGAGTGAGATTGGGAGTGTGAGAGAGAGAGAGAGATTGGGAGTGTGAGCGTGAGCGAGGTTGGGAGTGTGAGAGAGAGAGAGATTGGGAGTGAGAGAGAGAGAGATTGGAAGAGTGATAGAGAGAGATTGGGAGTGCGAGAGAGAGAGATTGGGAGTGCAAGAGAGAGAGACTGGGAGTGTGAGAGGGAGAGAGACTGGGAGTGTGAGAGAGAGAGAGATTTGTGTGTGAGAGAGAGAGATTAGGAGTGTGAGAGAGAGAGAGATTGGGAGTGAGAGAGAGAGAGAGAGATTGGGAGTGAGAGAGAGAGAGAGAGAGATATGGAGCGTGACAGAGAGAGATTGGGAGTGTGAGAGAGAGATTGGGAGTGTGAGAGAGAGAGAGACTGGGAGTGTGAGAGAGAGAGAGACTGGGAGTGAGAGAGAGAGAGATTGGGAGTGTGAGAGAGAGAGAGTGATTGGGAGTGTGAGCGAGAGAGAGATTGGGAGTGCGAGAGAGAGAGATTGGGAGTGTGAGGGAGAGAGAGATTGGCAGTGTGACAGAGAGAGATTGGGAGTGTGAGAGAGAGAGATTGGAAGTGTGAGAGAGAGAGATTGGGAGTGTGAGAGAGAGAGAGATTGGAAGTGTGAGGGAGGGAGAGATTGGGAGTGTGAGAGAGAGAGATTTGGGCTGTGAGAGAGAGAGAGATTGGGAGTGTGAGAGAGAGAGAGTGTTTGGGAGTGTGAGAGAGAGATTGGGAGTGTGAGAGAGAGAGATTGGGAGTGTGAGAGAGAGAGAGATTGGGAGTGTGAGAGAGAGAGAGAGATTGGAATGTGAGATAGAGAGAGTGATTGGGAGTGTGACAGAGAGTGAGATTGGGAGTGTGAGAGAGAGAGAGATTGGGAGTGTGAGAGTGAGCGAGGTTGGGAGTGTGAGAGAGAGAGAGATTGGGAGTGAGAGAGAGAGAGATTGGAAGAGTGAGAGAGAGAGATTGGGAGTGCGAGAGAGAGAGATTGGGAGTGCAAGAGAGAGAGACTGGGTGTGTGAAAGAGAGAGATTGGGAGTGTGAGAGAGAGAGAGAGATTGGGAGTGAGAGAGAGAGAGAGAGATTGGGAGTAAGAGAGAGAGAGAGATTGGGAGTGTGACAGAGAGAGAGATTGGGAGTGTGAGAGAGAGAGATTGGGAGTGTGAGAGAGAGAGAGATTGGGAGGGTGAGAGAGAGAGAGATTGGGAGGGTGAGAGAGAGAGATTGGGAGTGTGAGAGAGAGAGAGATTGGGAGTGAGAGAGAGAGAGAGAGATTGGGAGTGAGAGAGAGAGAGATTGGGAGTGTGACAGAGAGAGAGTCTGGGAGTGTGAGAGAGAGAGATTGGGAGGGTGAGAGAGAGAGACTGGGAGTGAGAGAGAGAGAGAGAGGTTGAAACAGAAATGCATTTCCTCCTAAAATGCGAAAAATTCAACACATCAAGAAACATATTATTCAACAAGCTAAGCCAAACAACCCCAGATTTCAAGGAATTGGATGATCTGTCAAAATTGAGATTAGTCCTAGGAGAAGGAGACAGACCATACCTTGGGGCCAAATATGTAACAACATGTCACAACCTGAGGACTGTTTAAAATTAAGACTGTTTAAAATTAATATTGAACGTACCAAATGAAGTACAAAGACTGTTTAAAATTAATATTGTTTAAAAGTAATATTGTATGTACCCAACAAATGTCAAATCGATTGACACCTACAGAATGTTGGAAAACTGTACCTTTTTGCTATGTAAGCTTTGGCAATATGGTTCTCTGTAAACTTTCATGCCAATAAAGCATTTTAATTGGAATTGGAATTGGAATTGGAATTGGAGTGGGTGTGTGAGAGAGAGAGTGAACCAAATCATTAAAAAAATGCAAAGAAACCTACCTGGAACATTGGAACAAAATAACCGAAAGCCAAAGCAGATTAGAATGTTACCGGGCCCTAAAAAGAGAATATAAACTGGCAGGCTACTTCACGACCATCAGAGACACAAAACAGAGACAGACCCTCACCAGGTACAGACTAAGCGACCACCAACTGGAAATTGAAAAAGGCAGATACAAGAAATCCTGGCAGCCTAGAGAGAATAGAATATGCGATCAATGTCTGGCTGGCGAGGTTGAAACAGAAATGCATTTCCTCCTAAAATGCGAAAAATTCAACACATCAATAAACATATTATTCAACAAGCTAAGCCAAACAACCCCAGATTTCAAGGAATTGGATGATCTGTCAAAATTGAGATTAGTCCTAGGAGAAGGAGACAGACCATACCTTGGGGCCAAATATGTAACAACATGTCACAACCTGAGGACTGTTTAAAAGTAAGACTGTTTAAAATTAATATTGAACGTACCAAATGAAGTAGAAAGACTGTTTAAAATTAATATTGTTTAAAAGTAATATTGTATGTACCCAACAAATGTCAAATCGATTGACACCTACAGAATGTTGGAAAACTGTACCTTTTTGCTATGTAAGCTTTGGCAATATGGTTCTCTGTAAACTTTCATGCCAATAAAGCATTTGAACTGAACTGAACTGAACTGATTGGGAGTGTGGGAGAGAGAGATTGGCAGTGTGAGAGAGAGAGATTTTGGGAGTGTGAGAGAGAGAGACTGGGAGTGTGATAGAGAGACTGGGAGTGTGAGAGAGAGACTGGGAGTGTGAGAGAGAGAGATATTGGGAGTGCAAGAGAGAGAGAGAGAGATTGGGAGTGTTAGAGAGAGAGATTGGGAGTGTGAGGGAGAGAGAGATTGGGAGTGTGAGAGAGAGAGATTGGGAATGTGAGAGACAGAGATTGGGAGTGTGAGAGAGAGAGACTGGGAGTGAGAGAGAGAGAGAGATTGGGACTGTGAGAGAGAGAGAGATTGGGAGTGAGAGAGGGAGAGAGATTGGGAGTGTGAGAGAGAGAGGCTGGGAGTGAGAGAGAGATTGGGAGTGTGAGAGAGAGAGAGACTGGGAGTGTGAGAGAGAGAGAGACTGGGAGTGAGAGAGAGAGAGATTGGGAGTGTGAGAGAGAGAGAAACTGGGAGTGAGAGAGAGAGAGAGAGAGATTGGGAGTGTGAGAGAGATTGGAATTGTGAGAGAGAGAGAGAGATTGGGAGTGTTAGGGAGAGAGAGAGATTGGGATTGTGAGAGAGAGAGGTTGGGAGTGTGAGAGAGAGAGAGACTGGGAGTGTGAGAGAGAGAGATTGGGAGTGTGAGAGAGAGATTGGGAGTGTGAGAGAGAGAGATTGGGAGTGTGAGAGAGAGAGAGATTGGGAGTGTGAGAGAGAGAGAGAGATCTGGAGCGTGACAGAGAGAGATTGGGAGCGTGAGAGAGAGAGAGATTGCGAGTGTGACAGAGAGAGATTGGGAGTATGAGAGAGACAGTTTGGGAGTGTGAGAGAGAGAGAGAGAGATATGGAGCTTGACAGAGAGAGATTGAGAGTGTGAGAGAGAGATTGGGATTGTGAGAGAGAGAGAGACTGGGAGTGTGAGAGAGAGAGAAACTGGGAGTGAGAGAGAGAGAGATTGGGAGTGTGAGAGAGAGAGAGTGATTGGGAGTGTGAGAGAGAGAGAGATTGGGAGTGCGAGAGAGAGAGGTTGGGAGTGTGAGGGAGAGAGGGATTGGGAGGGTGACAGAGAGAGATTGGGAGTGTGAGAGAGAGAGATTGGAAGTGTGAGAGAGAGAGATTGGGAGTGTGAGAGAGAGAGATTGAGAGTGTGAGAGAGAGAGATTGGGAGTGTGAGAGAGAGAGAGATTGGGAGTGTGAGAGAGAGAGAGAGATCTGGAGCGTGACAGAGAGAGATTGGAAGTGTGAGAGAGAGATTGGGAGTGTGAGAGAGAGAGATTGGAAGTGTGAGAGAGAGAGATTGGGAGTGTGAGAGAGAGAGATTGGGAGTGTGAGAGAGAGAGAGATTGCGAGTGTGACAGAGAGAGATTGGAAGAGGAAAAAAAAAAAGCCGGAGAAATAAGTTTTACCTAATTCTACCTAAGTTTCATTTTAGTTAAAGTTAGTTCGGAAAAAGTTTAATTTTATTTAAATTTAGTTCGAAAAAAAAAAAAAACCTGAAAACAAAGAACAACAAACGCGCGAGGAAAACGAATAGAAACCCGAGAGAAACGATAAACTACCCGAACCAAGAGCCTGTGAGAAAAAGAGAAAGATAAACCTTTAAGAGCAGCTATATCAAAGATGAACCCCTGAAAAACTCCCAATTTTGGACCTAAAAGTGGGCTAAGGTGGAACACGACACAAAAAAGAGAAAAAAAAAAGTTATCTATCTGAGACAAAAAACAAACGACTGCAATGAGCAGGGAAATGATATATCCTGAGCAATGCACAAAAAATAAAGCAAAGGAAAAATACAAGTACACAACACTAAAAAATAACCCAGAAATCCTCTACGTTGACTATACCACACACAAAGGGACTAAGCTGAAGAACAACCTGATATTCTACACCGAATACGTCACCTCCTGGAAGGAGACTTTACAAAAACACTACGCATACGTCTCCAGTGAAGGTATTGGCAGTGGAGGCAGACTGAAAATATGTAAAGATGGAAACCTAGATAAAGATGACCCCCTGCTAACCATAAGCTACTACAACAAAAATAGAAAGATCATGATACAGGGGAATGTGGAAAATCTGGACTCCTTCGAAAAGGAATTCCCCCAGTTGAAAACTAAGGCAGACACAAAGAGGACCAATGGACAGGAAGCAAAAGAGAGTCGAACAGAGGATGATGAGAGCCAAGTGGAGGAAGAAGAAGAGAGACCAGCAGAGGAAAACACCTCCCTGTCCATCTCCACCCACCCCCACACCTCTCAACGAAAACAAAATGATGAAAGAGAATCTGGCCAAACTAGAACTTGATTTCAACGAATACAGAGAAACACTGGCCAAGAATTTGAAGGAGGAATTCAAACAGCTAAAAACGGAACACGAGTCCACCATCCACAAGCTGAGAAAGACCATAGAGGAGCAAAGAAATGAGATCAAAGAACTCCGTACTCAACAAAACAAAACGAAGGAGACCGTAGAAATGCTCAGCAGGCAACACAAACCTCTTAAGGTCCAAAAACCTGAGGACACAAAAACAACACACACAAGGACACAGAACCCGCCGGATGCCACCCCACACGAAGACACACCGAAAGCCACAAACCCCGCTCCAACCAGCCCTCAGTCGAGTCATGCCCAGACTACTGCTACCCAGTCCTCACACACAGGAACACAAAAACCGACAGATACCCCCCCAAACGATGACACACCGAAAGCCCCAAACCCCGCTCCTGCCACACAACATATCCCAGAAACCCAGCCAACAACCAGCCACCAGGCGAGTCCTACCCAGACTACTGTTACCCAGTCTGAAAAACCAGCCCCTCAGGCGGTCCTGCTGACCGACTCCAACGGAAAGTTTCTGGACCCCCAGAGGCTGTTCCCAGACCATCAAGTCCTGAAAAAATGGTGCAGCAACACAGACCAAGCAATGAAGATCCTGAACAAAGAATCCCTTGGAAGCCCCAAATGGATTGTGATCCACACAGGCACGAACGACCTACGCACCCTACAGGAAGGCACGGCTAGGGCGGTGAGCAGGATGGCAGAAAAGGCCAGCAGGGAATTCCCCGAGGCGCGGATCGTGATCTCCACACTACTGCCCAGAAAGGACACCCCAGCCTATATAATCCACAACACCAACAGGGAGATCGACACGAGATGTTCTGTCCTCCCCAACGTCTCCCTGGCCCATCATCCAAACATCAACACAAGGGACCTCTATGACGAAATACATCTACTCAAACAGCGGATGTGGGTCTTCGCAAGAAACCTCATAAACACTGCCAAAAGACGCAGCCCTCCCACCCCCTCTTCCATTGGGAGCCCAAACAGGACCACCAATGTCCCCCACCCCCCTTTACAAAACCAACAACAGAACCGTGCTTTTATACCTGACCCAAGACCCCCCTCTAGACCACAGACTGTAGACCAAGAACTGAGAAAGATCATGATGATGCTGAACAGCCTGATAGAAAGCCGGAGAAATTATTAATATTGTTATTTATCATTATCATTATTGTTATCTTATCAGTATTATTACTATTATTAGATAGATATATGTGCATGCCTCATGAAATTTATACTAAATCATCATTTAGCATTATAGAAAATAGTGTTTCCACACTCATCCCACAAAATAGGTCCATTTTATTTCGTTTTATTCAACTATATAAATGCGTTCTTTCCACATAAGCTGCTGGAATATCCAGGGCCTCCGCTCCTCAACTTTTGGGATGAAGAGTACAGACCCTGAATTCCTAAAAGCTATAAAAGACATTGATATAATTGTGTTAACAGAAACATGGTGCCAAAAGGACGTGCCGACCCACTGTCCTCCAATGTACCATGAAATCATTGTGCCCTCAGTAAAGAACACTAAAACACGCAAGGGCAGAACCTCCGGGGGAATATTGGTGTGGTATAAGGGAGAACTGGACAAACACATCTCACCGGTAAAACAGGGGAAATCACACGTATGGCTAAAACTAGATAAAAATATAGGAATAGCAAAAAAAGATGTTTACTTATGTGCGATCTACATACCTCCAATAGAATCGCCATATTTCGAAGAGGAGTTATTTGATACTCTCCACATGGAAATCAGCCATTTCCAGGCCCAAGGAAAGGTGATAATATGTGGGGACCTAAATGCAAGGACCGGTTGTGAACCTGACTTCATAGACCCACAGGGAAACAACCATGTGTTTGGCCAGACCCCTTTAGATGTCACACCAGCCATCGCAAATCGGAACAACCTTGATCGTGAAATAAATAAAAGCGGTAGGGAGGTAGTGCAACTCTGCCGAGCCTTAGGCCTGTACATAGTTAACGGTAGGTTCAGAGGGGACTCCCTAGGGAGACTCACATACTCCTCAACTCTTGGGTCTAGTGTGGTGGACTATACAATCACTGACCTGGACCCCTGCGATATCAACTCATTCACTGTCAGGCAGCAATCCCCCCTCTCAGACCATAACCAAATAAATATGTACCTTAAACTTTCTGCCCAAACTACAGACACAAAAAAGGAACCCAGTAAGCTCCATAAAATAAAACAGACATACAGATGGGCCCCAGACAGTGGAGAAAAATTCATCACAGCACTAAAGTCACCTGATCTCACAAGTAAAATATCAAAATTTAAAGAAAACCCATACGAGATCACCAGAGATGGTGTAAACATGGCCATAGAGGATATAAATATGATCTTCCATGAGGCAGCTGTAAAAGCCGACCTTGTGAAACAGAAGAGGAAGCGTCACAAAAGACAAAATAACAATAAGAAATGGTTTGACCACGAATGCAAAATTGCCAGAAAAGACCTGAGAAAAATATCAAACCAAAAGCATCACCAACCAAACAATCCGGACCTACGTACTAGATACAATGAAACCCTCAAAAGATATTAACACACCATTAGGAACAAAACACAAAACTATACCCACAAAATACTCGAAGAAATTGAAAACTCCACCAATCCAAAACAATTCTGGGAAATGTGGAATAACCTGAGTACAACACAATTGCAAGCATTACCAATCCAAGATGGAGACATCTGGAGAACACATTTTGAAAACCTCTACAAAGACATCCCAATAAACGAAACAAACCCAAGTCAACATCAGGTCACAGAAAAACTCCACACATTAGAAGCAACAATTAAAGACAACCAAAACCCTCTAGACTCCCCAATCACATGGAAAGAACTGGCCACAAAAACAAAATCTCTCCACCTAAAGAAAGCCTGTGGCCCAGACAACATCAAAAATGAAATGCTCAAGTTCAGCAATATGGAGATGCAGGGTGCGATACTCAAACTATTCAACATCATATTACGCTCAGGCTGTTTTCCCGATATCTGGTGCCAAGGACTAATCTCCCCCATATATAAAAGTGGAAACAAATCAGACCCAAATAACTACCGCGGCATCTGTGTCAACAGTTGTCTAGGGAAGTTATTCTGCAGTATTCTAAATAGTAGATTACTTGATTTTCTTAACAAACATAATATCCTCAGAAAAAACCAAATAGGCTTTCTTCCAAAACACCGCACCGCCGACCATATCTATACCCTTCACACCCTCATTGAAAAACATATACACCAAACAAAAAATGGGAAAATATTCGCCTGTTTCATCGACTTCAAGAAAGCCTTTGACTCTATATGGCACGAAGGGCTCTATTATAAACTTCTTCAGAGTGGAATAGGGGGCAAAGTCTATGACCTTATTAAATCAATGTATCTGAAAAACAAATGCGGGGTCAAAATTGGAGACAAACGCACCGATTTCTTCACCCAAAGAAGAGGCGTCCGGCAGGGCTGCAATTTGAGCCCGACCCTGTTCAACATATACATAAATGAATTAGCAGACATGCTGGAGCAAAGCGAGTCACCAGGTCTCCGTCTCCTGGATGGAGAAGTGAAATCCCTGTTCTATGCGGATGACCTGGTTCTGCTGTCTCCCACAGAACAGGGATTACAGCAACAACTAGACCTACTCGACAAATACTGCCAAAATTGGGCTCTAACAGTAAATCTAAAGAAAACCAACATCATGATTTTTCAAAAAAGACCCAGATGTCAGGAAAACAAATACCAGTTTACCCTCAGTGATACCACTATAGGACACACTATGAGCTACACCTACCTTGGTCTAACTATTACAGCATCAGGGAGCTTCAGCATAGCAGTGAATGCACTAAAAGAAAAAGCCCGAAGAGCCCTATATGCAATAAAAAGAAAATTCTACAACATCCAAATCCCAATCAAAATCTGGCTCAAAATATTTGACAGCATAATCCTGCCCATTGCACTGTACGGTAGTGAAGTATGGGGCCCGCTAAATCACCAAAGCTACACTAAATGGGAAACACACACAATAGAAGCCCTACATGCAGAATTCTGCCGAAGCATCCTTCGCACCCAAAGAAAAACGCCAACAAATGCATGCAGAGCCGAACTAGGCAGATACCCACTGATAATAAACATCCAAAAACGAGCACTAAACTTCCTAAATCATCTCAAATCTAGCTCCCCAGACACCCTTCATTTCAAAGCCTTTCAGACCCAAGAGCTAAACCCAGAAAAGAGTCCCCTGAGTCAGCTGCTACTGAAACTAAGTACTCAGCCGGACCCTGACCAGCCCCAGACCAACACAGCCGTCCAAACACCAATCCGAGTGAACCAAATCATTAAAAAATGCAAAGAAACCTACCTGGAACATTGGAACAAAATAACCGAAAGCCAAAGCAGATTAGAATGTTACCGGGCCCTAAAAAGAGAATATAAACTGGCAGACTACCTCACGACCATCAGAGACACAAAACAGAGACAGACCCTCACCAGGTACAGACTAAGCGACCACCAACTGGAAATTGAAAAAGGCAGATACAAGAAATCCTGGCAGCCTAGAGAGAATAGAATATGCGATCAATGTCTGGCTGGCGAGGTTGAAACAGAAATGCATTTCCTCCTAAAATGCAAAAAATTCAACACATCAAGAAACATATTATTCAACAAGCTAAGCCAAACAACCCCAGATTTCAAGGAATTGGATGACCTGTCAAAATTGAGATTAGTCCTAGGAGAAGGAGACAGACCATACCTTGGGGCTAAATATGTAACATCATGTCACAACCTGAGGACTGTTTAAAAGTAAGACTGTTTAAAATTAATATTGAACGTACCAAATGAAGTACAAAGACTGTTTAAAATTAATATTGTTTCAAAGTAATATTGTATGTACCCAACAAATGTCAAATCGATTGACACCTACAGAATGATGGAAAACTGTACCTTTTTGCTATGTAAGCTTTGGCAATATGGTTCTCTATAAACTTTCATGCCAATAAAGCATTTGAATTGGATATTGGAAAAATTGGAGATTGGGAGTGTGCGAGCGAGAGATTGGGAGTGTGTGAGAGAGGGAGAGAGAGAGAGACTGGGAGTGTGAGAGAGAGAGTTAGAGAGATTGGGAGTGTGTGAGAGAGAGAGAGAGATTGGGAGTGTGAGAGAGAGAGAGATTGGGAGTGTGAGAGAGGGAGAGATTGGGAGTGTGAGAGAGAATGAAATTGGGAGTGTGAGAGAGTGAAAGATTGAGAGTGTGAGAGAGAGAGAGATTGGGAGTGTGAGAGAGAGAGAGATTTGGAGTGTGAGAGAGAGAGAGATTGGGAGTGTGAGAGAGAGAGAGATTGGAAGTGTGAGGGAGAGAGATCGGGAGTGCGAGAGAGAGAGGTTGGGAGTGTGAGAGAGAGAGAGATTTGGACTGTGAGAGAGACAGAGATTGGGAGTGTGAGAGAGAGAGAGTTTGGGAGTGTGAGAGAGAGATTGGGAGTGTGAGAGAGAGAGAGATTGGGAGTGTGAGAGAGAGAGAGATTGGGAGTGTGAGAGAGAGAGAGATTGGGAGTGTGAGATAGAGAGAGAGTTTGGGAGTGTGAGAGAGAGTGAGATTGGGAGTGTGAGAGGGAGAGATTGGGAGTGTGAGAGTGAGCGAGGTTGGGAGTGTGAGAGAGAGAGAGATTGGGAGTGAGAGAGAGAGAGATTGGAAGAGTGAGAGAGAGAGAGATTGGGAGTGAGAGAGAGAGAGAGATTGGGAGTGAGAGAGAGAGAGATTGGGAGTGTGAGAGAGAGAGAGACTGGGAGTGTGAGAGAGAGAGAGATTGGGTGTGTGAGAGAGAGAGATTGGGAGTGTGAGAGAGAGAGAGATTGGGAGTGAGAGAGAGAGAGAGATTGGGAGTGTGAGAGAGAGAGAGATTGGGAGTGTGGGAGAGAGAGATTGGCAGTGTGAGAGAGAGAGATTTTGGGAGTGTGAGAGAGACAGACTGGGAGTGTGAGAGAGAGAGACTGGGAGTGTGATAGAGAAACTGGGAGTGTGAGAGAGAGAGAGAGACTGGGAGTGAGAGAGAGAGAGAGATTGGGAGTGTGAGAGAGTGAGAGATTGGGAGTGTGGGAGAGAGAGATGGGCAGTGTGAGAGAGAGATTTTGGGAGTGTGAGAGAGACAGACTGGGAGTGTGAGAGAGAGACTGGGAGTGTGACAGAGAGACTGGGAGTGTGAGAGAGAGAGATATTGGGAGTGCAAGAGAGATAGAGATTGGGAGTGTTAGAGAGAGAGATTGGGAGTGTGAGGGAGAGAGAGATTGGGAGTGTGAGAGAGAGAGATTGGGAATGTGAGAGACAGAGATTGGGAGTGTGAGAGAGAGAGACTGGGAGTGAGAGAGAGAGAGATTGGGAGTGAGAGAGAGAGAGATTGGGAGTGTGAGAGAGAGAGATTGGGAGTGAGAGAGAGAGAGAGATTGGGAGTGTGAGAGAGAGAGATTGGGAGTGTGAGAGAGAGAGAGATTGGGAGTGTGCGAGAGGGAGAGATTGGGAGTGTGAGAGAGAATGAAATTTGGAGTGTGAGAGAGAGAGAGATTGGGAGTGTGAGAGAGAGAGAGAGATTGGGAGTGTGAGAGAGAGAGAGATTGGATGTGTGAGGGAGAGTGAGATTGGGAGTGTGAGAGAGAGAGAGATTTGGACTGTGAGAGAGAGAGAGAGATTGGGAGTGTGAGAGAGAGAGAGTTTGGGAGTGTGAGAGAGAGATTGGGAGTGTGAGAGAGAGAGAGATTGGGAGTGTGAGAGAGAGAGAGATTGGGAGTGTGAGAGAGAGAGAGATTGGAATGTGAGATAGAGAGAGAGATTGAGAGTGTGACAGAGAGTGAGATTGGGAGTGTGAGAGAGAGAGAGAGATTGGGAGTGTGAGAGTGAGCGAGGTTGGGAGTGTGAGAGAGAGAGAGATTGGGAGTGAGAGAGAGAGAGATTGGAAGTGAGAGAGAGAGAGATTGGAAGAGTGAGAGAGAGAGATTGGGAGTGCGAGAGAGAGAGGTTGGGAGTGCAAGAGAGAGAGACTGGGAGTGTGAGAGGGAGAGAGACTGGGAGTGTGAGAGAGAGAGAGATTGGGTGTGTGAGAGAGAGAGATTGGGAGTGTGAGAGAGAGAGAGATTGGGAGTGAGAGAGAGAGAGAGAGATTGGGAGTGAAAGAGAGAGAGATTGGGAGTGTGACAGAGAGAGAGATTGGG
The DNA here is from genome assembly GCF_052327205.1 of Somniosus microcephalus. Classification (NCBI taxonomy): domain Eukaryota; kingdom Metazoa; phylum Chordata; class Chondrichthyes; order Squaliformes; family Somniosidae; genus Somniosus; species Somniosus microcephalus. Next base: position 114,674 of record NW_028225898.1, read on the forward strand.
AGTGTGAGAGAGAGAGATTGGGAGTGTGAGAGAGAGAGAGATTGGGAGGGTGAGAGAGAGAGATTGGGAGTGTGAGAGAGAGAGATTGGGAGTGAGAGAGTGAGAGATTGGGAGTGAGAGAGAGAGAGATTGGGAGTGTGACAGAGAGAGAGACAGGGAGTGTGAGAGAGAGAAATTGGGAGTGTGAGAGAGAGAGACTGGGAGTGAGAGAGAGAGAGAGATTGGGTCTGTGAGAGAGAGAGAGATTGGGAGTGTGGGAGAGAGAGATTGGCAGTGTGAGAGAGAGAGATTTTGGGAGTGTGAGAGAACCCAGCCAACAACCAGCCACCAGGCGAGTCCTACCCAGACTACTGTTACCCAGTCTGAACCAGCCCCTCAGGCGGTCCTGCTGACCGACTCCAACGGAAAGTTTCTGGACCCCCAGAGGCTGTTCCCAGACCATCAAGTCCTGAAAAAATGGTGCAGCAACACAGGCCAAGCAATGAAGATCCTGAACAAAGAATCCCTTGGAAGCCCCAAATGGATTGTGATCCACACAGGCACGAACGACCTACGCACCCTACAGGAAGGCACGGCTTGGGCGGTGAGCAGGATGGCAGAAAAGGCCAGCAGGGAATTCCCCGAGGCGCGGATCGTGATCTCCACACTACTGCCCAGAAAGGACACCCCAGCCTACATAATCCACAACACCAACAGGGAGATCGACACGAGATGTTCTGTCCTCCCCAACGTCTCCCTGGCCCATCATCCAAACATCAACACAAGGGACCTCTATGACGAAATACATCTACTCAAACAGCGGATGTGGGTCTTCGCAAGAAACCTCATAAACACTGCCAAAAGACACAGCCCTCCCACCCCCCCTACCATTGGGAGCCCAAACAGGACCACCAATGTCCCCCACCCCCCCTTTACAAAACCGACAACAGAACCGTGCTTTTATACCTGACCCAAGACCCCCCTCTAGACCACAGACTGTAGCCCAAGAACTGAGAAAGATCATGACGATGCTGAACAGCCTGATAGAAAGCCGGAGAAATTATTAATATTGTTATTTATCATTATCATTATTGTTATCTTATCAGTATTATTACTATTATTAGATAGATATATGTGCATGCCTCATGAAATTTATACTAAATCATCACTTAGCATTATAGAAAATAGTGTTTCCACACTCATCCCACAAAATAGGTCCATTTTATTTCGTTTTATTGAACTATATAAATGCGTTCTTTCCACATAAGCTGCTGGAATATCCAGGGCCTCCGCTCCTCAACTTTTGGGATGAAGAGTACAGACCCTGAATTCCTAAAAGCTATAAAAGACATTGATATAATTGTGTTAACAGAAACATGGTGCCAAAAGGACATGCCGACCCACTGTCCTCCAATGTACCATGAAATCATTGTGCCCTCAGTAAAGAACACTAAAACACGCAAGGGCAGAACCTCCGGGGGAATATTGGTGTGGTATAAGGGAGAACTGGACAAACACATCTCACCGGTAAAACAGGGGAAATCACACGTATGGCTAAAACTAGATAAAAATATAGGAATAGCAAAAAAAGATGTTTACTTATGTGCGATCTACATACCTCCAATAGATTCGCCATATTTCGAAGAGGAGTTATTTGATACTCTCCACATGGAAATCAGCCATTTCCAGGCCCAAGGAAAGGTGATAATATGTGGGGACCTAAATGCAAGGACCGGTTGTGAACCTGACTTCATAGACCCACAGGGAAACAACCATGTGTTTGGCCAGACCCCTTTAGATGTCACACCAGCCATCGCAAATCGGAACAACCTTGATCGTGAAATAAACAAAAGCGGTAGGGAGGTAGTGCAACTCTGCCGAGCCTTAGGCCTGTACATAGTTAATGGTAGGTTCAGAGGGGACTCCCAAGGGAGACTCACATACTCCTCAACTCTTGGGTCTAGTGTGGTGGACTATACAATCACTGACCTGGACCCCTGCGATATCAACGCATTCACTGTCAGGCAACAATCCCCCCTCTCAGACCATAACCAAATAAATGTGTACCTTAAACTTTCTGCCCAAACTACAGACACAAAAAAGGAACACAGTAAGCTACATAAAATAAACCAGACATACAGATGGGCCCCAGACAGTGGAGATAAATTCATCACAGCACTAAATTCACCTGATCTCACAAGTAAAATTTCAAAATTTAAAGAAAATCTATATGAGATCACCAGAGATGGTGTAAACACGGCCATAGAGGATATAAATATGATCTTCCATGAGGCAGCTGTAAAAGCCGACCTCGTGAAACAGAAGAGGAAGCATCACAAAAGACAAAATAAAAATATGAAATGGTTTGACCACGAATGCAAAAATGCCAGAAAAGACCTGAGAAAAATATCAAACCAAAAGCATCGGCAACCAAACAATCCGGACCTACGTACTAGATACAATGAAACCCTCAAAAGATATAAACACACCATTAGGAACAAAACACAAAACTATACCCACAAAATACTCGAAGAAATAGAAAACTCCACCAATCCAAAACAATTCTGGGAAATGTGGAATAACCTGAGTACAACACAATTGCAAGCATTACCAATCCAAGATGGCGACATCTGGAGAACACATTTTGAAAACCTCTACAAAGACATCCCAAAAAACAAAACAAACCCAAGTCAACATCAGGTCACAGAAAAACTCCACACATTAGAAGCAACAATTAAAGACAACCAAAACCCTCTAGACTCCCCAATCACATGGAAAGAACTGGCCACAAAAACAAAATCTCTCCACCTAAAGAAAGCCTGTGGCCCAGACAACATCAAAAATGAAATGCTAAAGTTCAGCAATATGGAGATGCAGAGTGCGATACTCAAACTATTCAACATCATATTACGCTCAGGCTGTTTTCCCGATATCTGGTGCCAAGGACTAATCTCCCCCATATATAAAAGTGGAAACAAATCAGACCCAAATAACTACCGCGGCATCTGTGTCAACAGTTGTCTAGGGAAGTTATTCTGCAGTATTCTAAATAGTAGATTACTTGATTTTCTTAACAAACATAATATCCTCAGAAAAAACCAAATAGGCTTTCTTCCAAAACACCGCACCGCCGACCATATCTATACCCTTCACACCCTCATTGAAAAACATAAACACCAAACAAAAAATGGGAAAATATTCGCCTGTTTCATCGACTTCAAGAAAGCCTTTGACTCTATATGGCACGAAGGGCTCTATTATAAACTTCTTCAGTGTGGAATAGGGGGCAAAGTCTATGACCTTATTAAATCAATGTATCTGAAAAACAAATGCGGGGTCAAAATTGGAGACAAACGCACCGATTTCTTCACCCAGAGAAGAGGCGTCCGGCAGGGCTGCAATTTGAGCCCGACCCTGTTCAACATATACATAAATGAATTAGCAGACATGCTGGAGCAAAGCGAGTCACCAGGTCTCCGTCTCCTGGATGGAGAAGTGAAGTCCCTGTTCTATGCGGACGACCTGGTTCTGCTGTCTCCCACAGAACAGGGATTACAGCAACAACTAGACCTACTCGACAAATACTGCCAAAATTGGGCTCTAACAGTAAATCTAAAGAAAACCAACATCATGATTTTTCAGAAAAGACCCAGATGCCAGGAAAACAAATACCAGTTTACCCTCAGTGATACCACTATAGGACACACTATGAGCTACACCTACCTTGGTCTAACTATTACAGCATCAGGGAGCTTCAGCATAGCAGTGAATGCACTAAAAGAAAAAGCCCGAAGAGCCCTATATGCAATAAAAAGAAAATTCTACAACATCCAAATCCCAATCAAAATCTGGCTCAAAATTTTTGACAGCATAATCCTGCCCATTGCACTGTACGGTAGTGAAGTATGGGGCCCGCTAAATCACCAAAGCTACACTAAATGGGAAAAACACACAATAGAAGCCCTACATGCAGAATTCTGCCGAAGCATCCTTCGCACCCAAAGAAAAACGCCAACAAATGCATGCAGAGCCGAACTAGGCAGATACCCACTGATAATAAACATCCAAAAACGAGCACTAAACTTCCTAAATCACCTCAAATCTAGCTCCCCAGACACCCTTCATTTCAAAGCCTTTCAGACCCAAGAGCTAAACCCAGAAAAGAGTCCCCTGAGTCAGCTGCTACTGAAACTAAGTACTCAGCCGGACCCTGACCAGCCCCAGACCAACACAGCCGTCCAAACACCAATCCGAGTGAACCAAATCATTAAACAATGCAAAGAAACCTACCTGGAACATTGGAACAAAATAACCGAAAACCAAAGCAGATTAGAATGTTACCGGGCCCTAAAAAGAGAATATAAACTGGCAGACTACCTCACGACCATCAGAGACACAAAACAGAGACAGACCCTCACCAGGTACAGACTAAGCGACCACCAACTGGAAATTGAAAAAGGCAGATACAAGAAATCCTGGCAGCCTAGAGAGAATAGAATATGCGATCAATGTCTGGCTGGCGAGGTTGAAACAGAAATGCATTTCCTCCTAAAATGCGAAAAATTCAACACATCAAGAAACATATTATTCAACAAGCTAAGCCAAACAACCCCAGATTTCAAGGAATTGGATGATCTGTCAAAATTGAGATTAGTCCTAGGAGAAGGAGACAGACCATACCTTGGGGCTAAATATGTAACAACATGTCACAACCTGAGGACTGTTTAAAAGTAAGACTGTTTAAAATTAATATTGAACGTACCAAATGAAGTAGAAAGACTGTTTAAAATTAATATTGTTTAAAAGTAATATTGTATATACCCAACAAATGTCAAATCGATTGACACCTACAGAATGTTGGAAAACTGTACCTTTTTGCTATGTAAGCTTTGGCAATATGGTTCTCTGTAAACTTTCATGCCAATAAAGCATTTGAACTGAACTGAACTGAGAGACTGGGAGTGTGAAAGAGAGACTGAAACTGAACTGACTGGGAGTGTGAGAGAGAGAGACTGGGAGTGTGATAGAGAGACTGGGAGTGTGAGAGAGAGACTGGGAGTGTGAGAGAGAGAGATATTGGGAGTGCAAGAGAGAGAGATTGGAGTGTTAGAGAGAGAGATTGGGAGTGTGAGGGAAAGAGAGATTGGAGTGTGAGAGAGAGAGATTGGGAATGTGAGAGACAGAGATTGGGAGTGTGAGAGAGAGAGACTGGGAGGGAGAGAGAGAGAGAGATTGGGAGGTGAGAGAGAGAGAGAGATTGGGAGTGAGAGAGGGAGAGAGATTGGGAGTGTGAGAGAGAGAGGCTGGGAGTGAGAGAGAGATTGGAGTGTGAGAGACAGAAATTGGGAGTGTGAGAGAGAGACTGGGAGTGTGAGAGAGAGAGACTGGGAGGTGAGAGAGAGAGCGATTGGGAATGTGAGAGAGAGAGAAACTGGGAGTGAGAGAGAGAGAGACATTGGGAGTGTGAGAGAGATTGGGATTGTGAGAGAGAGAGAGAGATTGGGAGTGTTAGGGAGAGAGAGAGATTGGGAGTGTGAGAGAGAGAGATTGGGAGTGTGAGAGAGAGAGAGACTGGAGTGTGAGAGAGAGAGATTGGGAGTGTGAGAGAGAGATTGGGAGTGTGAGAGAGAGAGAGAGATATGGAGCGTGACAGAGAGAGGTTGGGAGTGTGAGAGAGAGAGATTGGGAGTGTGAGAGAGAGATTGGGAGTGTGAGAGAGAGAGATTGGAGTGTGCGAGCGAGAGATTGGAGTGTGTGAGAGAGGGAGAGAGAGAGAGACTGGGAGTGTGAGAGAGAGATTGGGAGTGTGAGAGTGAGAGAGAGAGATTGGGAGTGTGAGAGAGAGAGAGAGAGATTGGGAGTGTGAGAGAGAGAGAGATTGGGAGTGTGAGAGAGGGAGAGATTGGGAGTGTGAGAGAGAATGAAATTGGGAGTGTGGGAGAGTGAAAGATTGGGAGTGTGAGAGAGAGAGAGATTGGGAGTGTGAGAGAGAGAGAGATTTGGAGTGTGAGAGAGAGAGAGATTGGGAGTGTGAGAGAGAGAGAGATTGGAAGTGTGAGGGAGAGAGAGTTTGGGAGTGTGAGAGAGAGATTGGGAGTGTGAGAGAGAGAGAGTGTGAGAGAGAGAGAGATTGGGAGTGTGAGAGAGAGAGAGATTGGGACTGTGAGATAGAGAGAGAGATTGGGAGCGTGAGAGAGAGTGAGATTGGGAGTGTGAGAGAGAGAGATTGGGAGTGTGAGAGTGAGCGAGGTTGGGAGTGTGAGAGAGAGAGAGAATGGGAGTGAGAGAGAGAGAGATTGGAAGAGTGAGAGAGAGAGATTGGGTTGTGCGAGAGAGAGAGATTGGGAGTGCAAGAGAGAGAGACTGGGAGTGTGAGAGAGAGAGAGACTGGGAGTGTGAGAGAGAGAGAGATTGGGTGTGTGAGAGAGAGAGATTGGGAGTGTGAGAGAGAGAGAGATTGGGAGTGTGAGAGAGAGAGATTGGGAGTGTGAGAGAGAAAGAGATTGGGAGGGTGAGAGAGAGAGAGATTGGAGTGTGAGAGAGAAAGAGATTGGGAGTGTGAGAGAGAGAGAGAGATTGGGAGTGAGAGAGAGAGAGATTGGGAGTGTGGGAGAGATAGATTGGCAGTGTGAGAGAGAGAGATTTTGGGAGTGTGAGAGAGAGAGACTGGGAGTGTGATAGAGAGACTGGGAGTGTGAGAGAGAGACTGGGAGTGTGAGAGAGAGAGATATTGGGAGTGCAAGAGAGAGAGATTGGGAGTGTTAGAGAGAGAGAATGGGAGTGTGAGGGAGAGAGAGATTGGGAGTGTGAGAGAGAGAGATTGGGAATGTGAGAGACAGAGATTGGGAGTGTGAGAGAGAGACTGGGAGTGAGAGAGAGAGAGAGATTGGAGTGTGAGAGAGAGAGAGATTGGGAGTGTGGGAGAGAGAGATTGGCAGTGTGAGAGAGAGAGATTTTGGGAGTGTGAGAGAGACAGACTGCGAGTGTGAGAGAGAGAC